>NC_047111.1:735115-1035115 GCF_902500255.1 Thalassophryne amazonica
GAGGCCGTCCCGCTGCTGAAACCTGATCTCAGAAGCAGCAGACAAACTAACTCCACAGTTAATAGCTTCATTCTCAGTCAGCATTTAAAGCACTTCGCTGGGAAATTGCCAAACCCGCTGAGCTGAGCTGAGCCGAGCGCAGGCCGACGGTCACAGCTGCTCACGCTGTGATTCTTGGCCACAAAAATGCCTGGACCGAGTCTGCCAGCTCCTTCTGGAAAACCACACGGTTGGTTTGTGGTCCTCAGCGCTCGGTGTCATTTTGAGGAGCGGTTTGTGAGCGCGCAGCACGAGCTGCTGCTGGAACCGACTGCAGCACTCAGACGGGTTTTCTGGAACGTCTCAGAGCCGCTGACGGCGGTTTGGAGACAGATCTGAATTAAGTGATGGGCCCAGACTCTGGGAGGCCCCAAGCCCAAATCTCACACACACACACACACACACACACACACACACACACACACACACACACACACACACACACACACACACACACACACACACACAAAGACTCTGGCTTTTAGAAAAACATTCTCACTTAGATTGAAACTTTTTTATTTTGCATCATTTTCTTGCAAAAAATATAAAACAAAACAAAAAAAGCACATGAATTAAATTACGTTAAACAAAAAAACTTAAGATCAGTGTCAAACTTTTTTCCCAAGAGAGACCCCCCCCCCAAAAAAACCCTGTTCAATACACAGTCATATCAAATGGAAAGTACGCACACGCAGATGCTGCTAATCTGCTCACGTTTGATTCAGATTCGCACTGAGTAATTTAATGTCACAGCAGCACAGCTGTAACTGATGATGTCACAAAGGCTCAGTGATCACAGAGAACCTGAACGCAGCATGGTGACGATGTTTTGTACCTGCAGATTTTTACAACACAGTAAACAAAGAAAAGACTAAAAACAACAAACTTTAACGCTAAAGTCACACAACTGTTCAACACGGACCCTTAAAGGATCAACCCAGTGCTTAAAACCACACACACACACACACACACACAGAATGAGTGAAGAAAACTGTTCAGACACGCAGGTTTGATGTTTAACTGCTCAGAAACTAATCTGAACCCGTCTGTTGTGGCTGGCGTGCCTGGCTGGCTTTTGTGTGTCTTTTGTTTCTGTCTTTTGGTTTTCCTCCCAGGTGGTGCACATTTGGGACTGAGTGGCTGTGTAGCTGAGTTTATCAGGACCTCACCCTGATCACCTGAGGCTGATCACCTGCGGCTCGTCAGGACTCACAGCTGTGGTGCATCTACATGGATTGGAACATGGTGGCATTTAAGTCTGGAGTACACAGTGTGTATTTGCCAGAGACTCGACCTTGTGACCAGACGGGTGAGATCGTCGTCTCGAGAGCCATCTCATCATCAGTGGATGCAGAGAACGTCCAGGGTTTGATGCACGGTCTGTGAAAGAGGAGGGGGTGAGGTCTCACGCTCGTCAGCACACTTCCTGAGGTACGTTAGATTTTGTGACTAACATTTATACAGTCAGTAAATGTGGTGTCCCTCACACCTTATTATATTGAGCTGTATGTAGTCGTTTAATCAGCTTCCACTGCAGTGGAGTTTTGTGAACTGGATGTTCCATGCCTGCAGGGTGGGAAGCTGATTAGTAATTAAGCCAGGAAGTGTTTGCTGTTTGTACACCTTTGAGCGGTCTCTCTGTGTGTGGAGTGTGGACTCACATGATGATTTCTTCTTTCACAGACTCGGTTTGTCGCGGCCACCTGGGGGCTGTCGGCGGGGTCCTTGGGTCCGAACTGGTACTGGCTCCGGACCGTTTTGTGCTGCTAGGAGCGCACCGCAAATCCGCCACGCCAGACCGCGCACTTATTTGTTTGTATTTTTTCACATCACTGTTATGTTTATTAAACTCAGTTATCCTTTGTACCGTGCTCTGCTTATTTTATACTGGGTCCTTCAAACGCTGGTCGGTTCTCCGGGCTGCGTCCGACACATAACACCGTCCTGATGAAAGACTGAAAGTCATGACTTGTTTAATAATGACGGGTAGATTAAAAACTTTACTGTTCAATGATTTGTTTTTGGTCTCATTTCAGGAGAAAGACTTGTCCATCAAGTGTTTGTTCTTTAAGGCTTCTGTCATGGATCATGAGCTTCCAAACACAAAGGAAGTGCCATAAAGAAAAGCACAGTCAGAATTTAGGTGACAAGCAACCAGAGCTGAGTCTAAAAAATTGTCTGAAGTGACGACTGATCCTGAACACGTCAAATCAGTTTGGCATTTTCTCAGATTTGCGTCAAAAATAGAGGAAATATGGCACCGTGTTCAAAAACCATTTGAAGCCTAAAATGTATATGATGGACTAAGTTTGTCCGTAGCTGAAATTTTGGGGAACCAGAATGTTCAGAGTGGTTCATGTCAAGACCAAAAACTAAAAGTGGTCATGTGGACATGGGACGTCTACGTGTCACACGTATGCTCAGTAAACGTGTGGTGAACACTGGGACGGTCCAGCAGCCTTCAGGTTCAGTGTTTGGCAGCCAGACAACCTTTGAGCTCTACAGTTTAACTAGCAGTGAAAGGCTGCCCCCTGCTGGTCTGTTTACTACATCTATTTACAACAGCAGTTTTCACAGTTGCAGTGTCTTTTCTGGATGATGATGTTCTGAAGCCTTCGAGCTTCCTGATGCTTCAGATGTTCTGCATCCAAACAACACGTCTCCTTTTATTTGTTGTACGTGTTTTTTCTTTGTTTGTTTGTTTTGGCTCAAAAACTGCAGCATGAGTGCTGTGAATTATTTTGGCAAATATTGGCACCACGTATGAAAATGTGCTGGTGACACCTGCAATATGTTGGAGACTAAACAAGTTTAAAGAAAAATCAGCAAATAAGCAAACAGCCTGAACACTTTAAATAACAAATCGAGCAAATATACACACTTAAAAAAAAAATCAGCATCGTACACACAGCAAACAACCGAAACAAGATCTACGAGTGTGTCAGCGTAGGAGTACCGCTGAGCAGAGAGCATGATGGGAATGTGCGGACAGTGAGTTGGTCTCTGGTCTCCGTCTCCACGTTCCGCCTCCGGCTGCATGTCACTGAGGAGGACGAGAGAGAAATGATGATGTCACTGCAAGAACAATAACAGCCGTGATGTCATAGAGAACAGCTTTTTTTTGTAGGTGTGGCCAAATTAACAGTTTGTTCTACTGATATATTTCATTTTAAATAAGAGCACACAAACACCAAAGAGAGTCCACCAGGGGGCTCCACACTTCCTGCAGCTCACTGCTGTCATCAAAATGACTAAAAATAAAATATGAAAAATCCTTCAGGAGCTAAAATGTAAATGTTGTTTTTGCTGCCTCCTGTGCCAGAGTGAAAGAGACGAACACTCAGATTTGATTGATCTGATCTGATCACACTTCCTTTAGCTTGGCTGTGAAATTAGAATGCTTGTGCAGCTTTAGGTTCAGATTTCACTAAGTTTTATTACGTCTTACACTGAATGCCTTCTTTGGTTTCTAAGCACAGGAGCTCAGACGTTTCCGCTTTCTTGTCAAACATACAATCAATGTTTTTTCACCTGCTAGCGTTCTTCTAGCGTTGTTCTGGGTGGAAAGTTTTTGGCATGAGAAAGTTTGTTAACTCCGCTCTGTTATTGTAAACAGACACACGTGGACTGTGCTTACCAAGGATGGAATATTTTGTGCATTTGATGTGTTCAGATGAAATTAACACGTGTCTGCAAGCTGCAGTGCACACATGACCAGCAGGGGCAGTATCAAGACGATCAGCAGTGCTGCTGCCGTTGCACAGCGACACAAATATGTTTGTCAGGAGTATGGGCAGCGCTGTCTCGTTTGAAGCCCTGCCTAATGTCGCGGGATCTGACCACAGCCTGCACACACACAGAGCATCAGTTCACACAGAAACATGGTGTACTGTTTTGTTTACAGCTGCAATCACTGAAGCCGTTGCAAGAAAGACAAGGCAAATAATGTGAATGAGTCGGAGGTGGACGGAGTAGCTGTGTTCTCTCGCCTGCACAACCACCTCGACAGGCTTGAGCAGCCGTGGGTCAGAAACAAACCACAACACATGTCCACGTTCCACCGCATCATCACTTTTTCTTTGCATTTTCACTTTGTTTGCATGTAATTTCCCCAAAAACTCAGAGAAAGTGCCGTGTTTCTGCTGGGGACACACAAGCTGCCGTTAATAAGAACGTTTTTAACTGTGTTCTCAGTTTGACGCATCTTTTCAGACATTTCTGTTCTTTTTTATCAGAAGTGCAAAAATGAAGAGAATATAAGCGGTTTTGCTAGAGCTGTGCTCGTGGACGCAGCACAGTAAACCGCACGTACTTCAGTCTCATATCATGTACTGTCTGTGTGACCGGGAATGTTACTGGGACTGGAGGAAAGTGGCCCTACAGGGCGGGTTGTGGGTCAGATACCTGCTGCCTCAGGCCTTTCTCATCTCCTTCAGCAGCACCGCTCCCTCGTTCTTCACACTTGTCTTCATCTCTGCAACGATGTCGTCTTTGCTGGACTTTTCATTGGTGCTGGTGAAAAAACAAAAGGAGCACTTCCTGTTTTTAGGAACTTGATGTTAAGTTGGTGTTCAAACTATTCACCTCATTCAGGAAGTCAGGGTGGGCGGCTCCATTTTGTCAAACAACTTCCAGTTTGCCACTGCGTCAATGATTAGCTACGTGGGAACACAGTATGCTAGAAGTGTCCAAACATGAACAACATTAATGGTTCAGTTCGTGGGTGCCACAACAACTGGAGGAAGAGGAAACTGTCGCTTTCAGAATGATGATTTAAACATGGAAAGGAGAGATCTGAGTGCTGTGGACCAGCATTTAACTTGCTCCCTCCTCCATTGAAAGATGAGGATTTCCAGTGCTGGCTAAAGGCGCTGAATTTGAAAAATCCACCCAAACCTCCCTGTGTCTGTTCTTTTCATTTTATGGATCATTTTATTCATGGCGGATGCTTATGAGGTAAGCTGTGTTTGTAGCGTTAGTTGTTATCTAATTTACCGTATTTTCCGGACTATAAGTCGCACCAGCCACTTTATCCATTATAAAGAAAAATAAACCATAAATAAGTCGCACTGGACTATAAGTCGTGTGGACATACAGGTATGTTAACATGAAAAGTTCAGATGATAATATTGTGACGGCTACCGTTTTCGGATGCATATTTCACCAGTCGCAACTTGTAATCTGCAGAGTATGATTTTCTTTTGGGTGGCATTTTTTCGGGCCTTCTCCATTGTCTTGTTAAGTTATCAGTAATGTTGAAATTTTTTTTTTTCTATGGTAGTCAGAAGTCGCAGGAACAGTCACACAAGCCTTGAGCTCATTTTCTGGCGTTTTATTACAACCAAGCGCTGCATGAAAAACCAACATTAAGTAATCTTGGCATTATAGTGGTACTACTTGTTGGGTATTATTTTAACTTCAAGGATTCAGGAGATTCTTTTCTTCGGTGCTTTTATAGTTCCTCGTAGCCAAACCGTCCACACCAAGTGACAACACAAAGTAGTTAAAAATATCGGTATACATAATTTTTTTCATGTCATCTGCCCACTCTGTTATGAGCCGTGGGTGAGCCAGTCGTTCCCTTTGAGCTTTTCAAAAAGGTTTTTGTTTCCACCCATGGAATGACTTCCATTTTTCTATACTGAAAACACCACTGAGCGGAAGTCCTAAGACAAAATGGAAAGGTCTCTGTTGTAAAAGTAGGGCTGAATAAGGTGACTAGGTTTTAAAAATACTAACACCCCCACCCCCCCACATCACACACACACACTCACACACACACACAGTAGAGTAGAAAGGAAGCAACGAAGCAACCCTTAGTGGCAGCTTGGTTGCAGCTTAATTCTGAGGTTTAACAAAAGCGGAGGTGAGGGTTGTTCCCAGTGTGTAGTTGGCGCCTTGCATCCTGACATCGGTGTGTAAGTGTGACTGTGTGAATGGGTGAATGTGAGGCATCACTGTAAAGTGCTTTGAGCATCTGATGTAGATGGAAAAGTGGTATACAAATGCAGTCCATTTACCACATAAACCATTTAGGAATTACAACCACACAGTCCCTCCACTGGCAGAGCTCAAAAATAACTGGACAAACTAAAGGTTTAGGGTGTTCATGTCTTGTAAAACAACATGACATGCATCTATCTGGATATTATGGAATTATGGAATGACTGCCCCCTCTGCTCACCAGTGGGGGCAGCATTTCGCACAGTTCAGCATAGAAAAGCCCACAAGAAGCAGTCAACTGTTGTTACCATAGCAGAAATGTTTCATTCTGAACCAGCAAACTAATGGTGACTCCCACAGTCTGGGAGAAATGCAGTTGTGCGTACACAACTGAGGCTGTTAAAAATGGTCTCGTGCTTCACTACAGACAAGTGACTCAATACATGTCTGGAGCCAAAAACCAACAGAATTTCTGAAAGGTTAAAGGAGTTGGGGATGAAGTGTCCATCTTCTCTTCCCTCTACAGTCTTGAGCCTACTGAATGTTGTGCTGGAAGCATGCATGCAGCCGAGGTGGCTGCAAGTCCACAGCACTGGATAATAAGTATTCACAACTTTTCCTTAGTACCTGAATTCAGATCAATAATGTAGTAACTTGTGTAAAATTCTGCCCAATCATGTTTTTTGCTGTTATCACCTCCCCAATAAAACATGTCCTCCCTTTTTGTTCTGTTTTGTTTGTTAAAAATTTACATTTGCTTGCCTCTACTGGTGGTTGGCTCTCACTGCGGTATTGTATCACTTCCTGTTCCGGAGCACAGCGGTGTTTTTCTGTATCTGTTAGCTGTTTAATCTGCGCAGTTAGATTGATCTAGTTATCTAGATTACGATTTGTTTCCCAGTGTAATCTTTACGTGCCTTAACTAAAGCACTCCTTCTGCTGAATCACCTCTAAATTATTTACACATTATTCACTTTGTGTGTTTTTAGGAATCCGCTAGCTTAGCACAGCTACTAGCTCTTAGCCGGTTTAGCATGGCGGCTTCTCCTGTCTCTCCTGCACTTTTCTGCTCTGGGTGTGAAATGTTTAGTTATTCCTCGGCCTCCTTTAGCAGTAATGTTACTTGTAATAAGTGTAGCTTATTCGTAGCTTTGGAGGCCAGGCTGGGCGAATTGGAGACTCGGCTCCGCACCGTGGAAAATTCTACAGCTAGCCAGGCCCCTGTAGTCAGTGCGGACCAAGGTAGCTTAGCCGCCGTTAGTTTCCCTCTGGCAGATCCCGAGCAGCCGGGAAAGCAGGCCAACTGGGTGACTGTGAGGAAGAAGCGTAGTTCTAAACAGAAGCCCCGTGTACACCGCCAACCCGTTCACATTTCTAACCGTTTTTCCCCACTCGACGACACACCCACCGAGGATCAAACTCTGGTTATTGGCGACTCTGTTTTGAGAAATGTGAAGTTAGCGACACCAGCAACCATAGTCAATTGTCTTCCGGGGGCCAGAGCAGGCGACATTGAAGGAAATTTGAAACTGCTGGCTAAGGCTAAGCGTAAATTTGGTAAGATTGTAATTCACGTCGGCAGTAATGACACCCGGTTACGCCAATCGGAGGTCACTAAAATTAACATTGAAACAGTGTGTAACTTTGCAAAAACAATGTCTGACTCTGTAGTTTTCTCTGGGCCCCTCCCCAATCGGACCGGGAGTGACATGTTTAGCCGCATGTTCTCCTTGAATTGCTGGCTGTCTGAGTGGTGTCCAAAAAATGAGGTGGGCTTCATAGATAATTGGCAAAGCTTCTGGGGAAAACCTGGTCTTGTTAGGAGAGACGGCATCCATCCCACTTTGGATGGAGCAGCTCTCATTTCTAGAAATCTGGCCAATTTTCTTAAATCCTCCAAACCGTGACTATCCAGGGTTGGGACCAGGAAGCAGAGTTGTAGTCTTACACACCTCTCTGCAGCTTCTCTCCCCCTGCCATCCCCTCATTACCCCATCCCCATAGAGACGGTGTCTGCTCCCAGACCACCAATAACCAGCAAAAATCTATTTAAGCATAAAAATTCAAAAAGAAAAAATAATATAGCACCTTCAACTGCACCACAGACTAAAACAGTTAAATGTGGTCTATTAAACATTAGGTCTCTCTCTTCTAAGTCCCTGTTAGTAAATGATATAATAATTGATCAACATATTGATTTATTCTGCCTTACAGAAACCTGGTTACAGCAGGATGAATATGTTAGTTTAAATGAGTCAACACACCCGAGTCACACTAACTGTCAGAATGCTCGTAGCACGGGCAGGGGCGGAGGATTAGCAGCAATCTTCCATTCCAGCTTATTAATTAATCCAAAACACAGACAGAGCTTTAATTCATTTGAAAGCTTGACTCTTAGTCTTGTCTATCCAAATTGGAAGTCCCAAAAACCAGTTTTATTTGTTGTTATCTATCGTCCACCTGGTCATTACTGTGAGTTTCTCTGTGAATTTTCAGACCTTTTGTCTGACTTAGTGCTTAGCTCAGATAAGATAATTATAGTGGGCGATTTTAACATCCACACAGATGCTGAGAATGACAGCCTCAACACTGCATTTAATCTATTATTAGACTCTATTGGCTTTGCTCAAAATGTAAATGAGTCCACCCACCACTTTAATCATATCTTAGATCTTGTTCTGACTTATGGTATGGAAATAGAAGACTTAACAGTATTCCCTGAAAACTCCCTTCTGTCTGATCATTTCTTAATAACATTTACATTTACTCTGATGGACTACCCAGCAGTGGGGAATAAGTTTCATTACACTAGAGGTCTTTCAGAAAGCACTGTAACTAGGTTTAAGGATATGATTCCTTCTTTATCTTCTCTAATGCCATATACCAACACAGTGCAGAGTAGTTACCTAAACTCTGTAAGTGAGATAGAGTATCTCGTCAATAGTTTTACATCCTCATTGTAGACAACTTTGGATGCTGTAGCTCCTCTGAAAATGAGAGCTTTAAATCAGAAGTGCCTGACTCCGTGGTATAACTCACAAACTCGCAGTTTAAAGCAGATAACCCATAAGTTGGAGAGGAAATGGCGTCTCACTAATTTAGAAGATCTTCACTTAGCCTGGAAAAAGAGTCTGTTGCTCTATAAAAAAAGCCCTCCATAAAGCTAGGACATCTTACTACTCATCACTAATTGAAGAAAATAAGAACAACCCCAGGTTTCTTTTCAGCACTGTAGCCAGGCTGACAAAGAGTCAGAGCTCTATTGAGCCGAGTATTACTTTAACTTTAACTAGTAATGACTTCATGACTTTCTTTGCTAATAAAATTTTAACTATTAGAGAAAAAATTACTCATAACCATCCCAAAGATGTATCGTTATCTTTGGCTGCTTTCAGTGATGCCGGTATTTGGTTAGACTCTTTCTCTCCGATTGTTCTGTCTGAGTTATTTTCATTAGTTACTTCATCCAAACCATCAACATGTCTATTAGACCCCATTCCTACCAGGCTGCTCAAGGAAGCCCTACCATTAATTAATGCTTCAATCTTAAATATGATCAATCTATCTTTATTAGTTGGCTTTTAAGGTGGCAGTAATTAAACCATTACTTAAAAAGCCATCACTTGACCCAGCTATCTTAGCTAATTATAGGCCAATCTCCAACCTTCCTTTTCTCTCAAAAATTCTTTAAAGGGTAGTTGTAAAACAGCTAACTGATCATCTGCAGAGGAATGGTCTATTTGAAGAGTTTCAGTCAGGTTTTAGAATTCATCATAGCACAGAAACAGCATTAGTGAAGGTTACAAATGATCTTCTTATGGCCTCGGACAGTGGACTCATCTCTGTGCTTGTTATGTTAGACCTCAGTGCTGCTTTTGATACTGTTGACCATAAAATTTTATTACAGAGATTAGAGCATGCCATAGGTATTAAAGGCACTGCGCTGCGGTGGTTTGAATCATATTTATCTAATAGATTACAATTTGTTCATGTAAATGGGGAATCTTCTTCACAGACTAAGGTTAATTATGGAGTTCCACAAGGTTCTATGCTAGGACCAATTTTATTCACTTTATACATGCTTCCCTTAGGCAGTATTATTAGACGGCATTGCTTAAATTTTCATTGTTACGCAGATGATACCCAGCTTTATCTATCCATGAAGCCAGAGGACACACACCAATTAGCTAAACTGCAGGATTGTCTTACAGACATAAAGACATGGATGACCTCTAGGTTTCTTCCTGTTAAAAGGGAGTTTTTCCTTCCCACTGTCGCCAAGTGCTTGCTCACAGGGGGTCGTGTTGTTTTTACGTAATTATTGTATGGCCTTGCCTTACAATATAAAGTGCCTTGGGGCAACTTTTTGTTGTGATTTGGCGCTATATAAATAAAATTGATTGATTGATTTGCAGAGCAGGTAGCTGAGTGGCGAGGAGCTGGCCTCCCAATCTGCTGATCTGGGTTCATGCAACCTGCCTGCATCCTTAGACAAGACAATGAGTGCCTGATTTAATAAGACCCCATTTAGTAGGCTCCTTCTGTCTCGTGAGATGATGGTGTGTGCCTAGGTGATGGGAGTTTCCTTTCGCCTCTTCTGTCTCTCCTCATTGCTAGCTCTCCTTTGTTGCTCTGCCCTTGATGCCGTCATTGACAGTTTGCCTCCAGATGGTGCAGTTGGGGGCAAGCTTTTCCCAGTTTTCAGAATCGATGCTGGTGGACTTCATGTCTCTTTTGCAGACATCCTTGAACCTAAGATAAGGTCGCCCAAGCTTTCTCTTACCTCGGGCTAGCTCCCCATAGAGAAGGTCCTTTGGAATGCGGCCATCTTGCATCCTGTTCACATGCCCAAGCCATCGTAGTCTGCGCTTGGTGAGCAGTGTCTGGATGCTGTTCAGCTTGGTCCGTCTCAGCACTTCATTGTTGATGATCTTGTCCTGCCATGTGATGCCAAGAATGCGTCTAAGACAGCGGAGATGGAAGTTGTTCAAGCGTTGTCCCTGACTGGCATAGACTGTCTAGGACTCACTCCCAAATAGGAGTGTGCTCACCACGCATGATTCATAGATGCGAACGTTTGTGTTGGTGGTCAGTTTTTTTGTTTGTCCACACAAAAAAGTAGCTTTTGCAATGTAAGTATTTAGTTCAGCATCAGGGAAGTTGGTGGCTGTGCCAGTTGAGCCAAGGTAGGTGAAGCTGTCAACAACCTCTAGGGATGATCCATCGATGAGGATAGACGGCTCACAATATGCTAAACTGTTATGAAAGTGTAACACAAAGGCCAATTTTTCAAGTTACATGTTTTTATTGCAAACTAGTTTGAAATTGTAGTACACATATATTTCTTTCATAAACCACAAAGCTCAAGATAACTCATTAACTATTAACTTTAAAAATTTCACTTTTCCATTAAGGAAAAGTGAAATTAATAAGAGTATGGACCCTTGCGGATGTTATTTTTGACGGACAATTCTCAGGTTGTTTTCAACTTGTTATAATTTCTTAATATGCGTATCTTTTATACAAATTGATGATGTATATCGGAGAATACGTACATATTTCAAAGTAGAATGCCCATCTAAGTGTAAATGTTAGCTATAGTTTATGTGACTTTTAACCATCTATATCTCCCACTTGGTTTTGACAGACGGCATAACATCCGCAAGGGTCATTTTTAATTTAATTTTTTTGTACTTAAAATTGACTCAAGGGCCTTTTATTTACTTTTAATTTTTCATTTCATGGGTTTTCTATTGACTAAAGCACAATGCAATTGCCTTGAGGTTGGTTTGAAAAAAATATGACCTGGTTGAAAAAGTGAGGTCCAATCGTGTTATAATATGTGATGAAAAAAAGTGGATTTTCCAAACTTCTTTTCAATTTTTCTTTATTTTATGAGCAACGAAATACACTCAAATTATACATACTATATATACATTAGTTACATTAGTGTTAATAATAACAAACATTTCTATTCAACAATCCATATTTAATAAACACATTCATGAAGTACCGCAGTTGTAATACAACCCCTGGCAAAAATTATGGAATCACTGGCCTCAGAGGATGTTCATTCAGTTGTTTAATTTTGTAGAAAAAAAGCAGATCACAGACATGACACAAAACTAAAGTCATTTCAAATGGCAACTTTCTGGCTTTAAGAAACACTATAAGAAATCAAAAAAAAAAAAAGATTGTGGCAGTCAGTAACGGTTACTTTTTTAGACCAAGCAGAGGGAAAAAATATGGAATCACTCAATTCTGAGGAATAAATTATGGAATCACCCTGTAAATTTTCATCCCCAAAACTAACACCTGCATCAAATCAGATCTGCTCGTTAGTCTGCATCTAAAAAGGAGTGATCACACCTTGGAGAGCTGTTGCACCAAGTGGACTGACATGAATCATGGCTCCAACACGAGAGATGTCAATTGAAACAAAGGAGAGGATTATCAAACTCTTAAAAGAGAGTAAATCATCACGCAATGTTGCAAAAGATGTTGGTTGTTCAGTCAGCTGTGTCTAAACTCTGGACCAAATACAAACAACATGGGAAGGTTGTTAAAGGCAAACATACTGGTAGACCAAGGAAGACATCAAAGCGTCAAGACAGAAAACTTAAAGCAATATGTCTCAAAAATCAATCAAATCAAACAAAACAAATGAGGAACGAATGGGAGGAAACTGGAGTCAACGTCTGTGACCGAACTGTAAGAAACCGCCTAAAGGAAATGGGATTTACATACAGAAAAGCTAAACGAAAGCCATCATTAACACCTAAACAGAAAAAACAAGGTTACAATGGGCTAAGGAAAAGCAATCGTGGACTGTGGATGACTGGATGACAGTCATATTCAGTGATGAATCTCGAATCTGCATTGGGCAAGGTGATGATGCTGGAACTTTTGTTTGGTGCCTTTCCAATGGGATTTATAAAGATGACTGCCTGAAGAGAACATGTAAATTTTCACAGTCATTGATGATATGGGGCTGCATGTCAGGTAAAGGCACTGGGGAGATGGCTGTCGTTACATCATCAATAAATGCACAAGTTTACGTTGATATTTTGGACAATTGAAAGGATGTTTGGGGATGATGAAATCATTTTCAAGATGATAATGCATCTTGCCATAGAGCAAAAACTGTGAAAACATTCCTTGCAAAAAGACACATAGGGTCAATGTCATGGCATAGGGTCAATATCAACGAGCAGATGTGATTTGATGCAGGTGTTAGTTTTGGGGATGAAAATTTACAGGGTGATTCCATAATTTTTGCCAGGGGTTGTATAACGGTTTAGCATATTGTGAGCCAAACGGTGGTGTCTCTACTCCTTGGCAGAGAACTTTGGTCTTTTTGACGCTGATGATCAGCCCAAACTCTTTGCAGGCTTTCGAGAACTGATCCATAAGAATCTGAAGATCCTGTTCTTTGTGGGTCACTAGTGCTGCATCATCAGCAAACAGTTTTAAATCAAATCAATTTTATTTATATAGCGCCAAATCACAACAAACAGTTGCCCCAAGGCACTTTATATTGTAAGGCAAGGCCATACAATAATTATGTAAAAACCCCAACAGTCAAAACGACCCCCTGTGAGCAAGCATTTGGTGACAGTGGGAAGGAAAAACTCCCTTTTAACAGGAAGAAACCTCCAGCAGAACCAGGCTCAGGGAGGGGCAGTCTTCTGCTGGGACTGGTTGGGGCTGAAGGAGAGAACCAGGAAAAAGACATGCTATGGAAGAGAGCAGAGATCAGTTTTAGAGAGAAAATCATGTCCACTGTTGAGCGACCTGCCCTGAAACCACACTGTGATTCTGGGTAGATCCCTGAAGCTAGTTTCTGGAGGTGAGATAGCGCCACACGGGCAAATGCTTTGCCGACTGTGACTAGAAGTGATATTCCGCGATAGTGGTCACAGCAGCCATGGTCGCCCTTGTTCTTATACAGGTTTATGCAGTTGGAGTCACGCATTTCCTGTGGTACTGAGCATTCTATTAAGCAGGTTTTTTTAGGAGATCTGTCAGAGGTCCTAAGAGGGCTGAAGATCCGTACTTGATGATCTCAGGTGGTATACAGTTGCTGCCTGCTGCTTTGCCACTAGATAGTTGCCTGATTGCTTTCTGAAGTTCCCCCTCACTTGGTTCGCTGTCAAGGTTCTCCATTGTTGGCAGTTGTGGAATTGAGTTCAGGGCTCTCTCAGTGACTAGGTTTGTCCTACCATACACTTCAATGTAGTGTTCTACCCAGTGTTCCATTTTCTTCTTTAATGATCTCCCCAGACTTGGATTTCAGCTGCGCTGTTCTTGATGCCTTCAAACATTCTTCTGATGTAGCCTGTGTCTGATGTGTTCTGGATGTCTTCCCAGACTTGAAGCCAGTGCATGAAATTTCAGTAAGGTATATCTTATATATTATATTCCAATTCTAAGGTGGAACTATGCCAGTATACAAAGGTATATCTAAAAAGGAAGAGTAAAATAGGAGAATAGAAAAGAGTAGAGTAGAGCCACTTAGGTGCCTGGTCTTGAGAACCAGGCATGTTCACATACTGCCTGGCTTTGCGTTGTGTGGCCCTTTATTCCTCTCTCAGCCTCTCTAGGTTCTTGGCTGTTGGAGAGTTTTTGTAGACTGCAAGTGCTCTTCTCTTGGATATCACTGATGGTTCCATTTCCTTCCAGTGGTTGTCAAACCAGTGTGTGTTGGACCTTTCTCTCTTCCCAAACACTGTCAGTGCAGTTTGGTATATGGTGGTCTTGATATGGTGCCATAGGTCCTCTGAGGTGGTGCTGGTGGTTGTTGCTGGATGCAGCTGAGCTCCATTTGGAACTCTTCAACTTTCTCTGGGTCTTTGGTCTTAAAGGTGTTCAGCTTGGGTACTGGCTTGGGTCTCGATCTGTGGGGCTTCTTGGGGTGGATTCTGACTCTGGCACAGATGAGGGAGTGGGAGTGGTTGGTGTTAACACTGTGAAAAGGTTCTGGTGAGCTTTACGTAGTTCAGATCTTTCCTGCGAGTCAAGATAAGGTGCCAATGGCCAGATCGTGGATGTCAACAGAACACTTTGTGGTGTGGTTTCTGTTGAAAGAAGGTGTTGGTGACACACGGATCGTGGTAGCAGTATAACTGTAGGAAGCGTTGACCATTTTCATTCATCTTGCCAGTTCCATGGTGCCCAATACAGGTTGGCCAAGAATTGTGGTTGCTCCCCACTCTTGCATTGAAGTACCCCAGTACAAACAGTGACTCACTCTGTGGAACACTTTGTATGGCAGTTACGAAGGAATCATAAAATTTTGTCTTTATCATCTGATGTAGATGTGAGTGTAGGTGCATATATGCAGAGGAAGTTTGCAAGGCTCTTGGAAGTGTTTATACGTAGTAGAAGTAATCTCTCTGTTCCTTGAGATGGGGTCTTAACTAATTGGGCATGAGGGAGTTTTTGATAGCGAATCCCACCCCAGGCTCAAGAACATCTTCCTCAGGTTTACCTTGCCAGAAGAACGTGTAGTTTTCTTCTTTCAGGGATCCACTGTCTGCAATTCGCATTTTCTGAAGTGCAGCTATATCGATGGAATTGGTTCAGCTCTCTGTCAATAATGGCAGTTTTCCTGACATCAGAGATATTGGTGATGTCCTGTGTAAGGCCGGGTTGCAATTCTCCTTACATTCCAGCTGGCAAAATGGAGCAGTGAGCTCTTTGAATTGTGTTTTCTGGTGATGTGTTTAACGACTGGCTTGTTGGAATGTACATTCCTAAGCTTCACTCACCCCATGAAGCAGGCACGTCGTAGCGGGACAGCACCTTATTGGCCGAGGGCTGCTCAGCTTGAGGCAGGCAGTAGCTATCCAGTGGGCTCCTAAGATCCCTCCTACCATCAGAAGCAGCCCCTCATGCTCATCTGCCTCCCATTCTACTCTGAGTAGAATGGGAGGCAGAGCCTTCAGCTTTCAGGCTCCTCTCCTGTGGAACCAGCTCCCAATTCAGATCAGGGAGACAGACACCCTCTCTACTTTTAAGATTAGGCTTAAAACAAACTCCTTTTTGCTAAAGCTTATAGTTAGGGCTGGATCAGGTGACCCTGAACCATCCCTTAGTTATGCTGCTATAGACTTAGACTGCTGGGGGGTTCCCATGATGCACTGAGTGTTTCTTTCTCTTTTTGCTCTGTATGCACCACTCTGCATTTAATCATTAGTGATTGATCTCTGCTCTCTTCCACAGCATGTCTTTTTCCTGGTTCTCTCCCTCAGCCCCAACCAGTCCCACCAGAACACTGCCCCTCCCTGAGCCTGGTTCTGCTGGAGGTTTCTTCCTGTTAAAAGGGAGTTTTTCCTTCCCACTGTCGCCAAATGCTTGCTCACAGGGGGTCGTTTTGACCGTTGGGGTTTTTCCGTAATTATTGTATGGCCTTGCCTTACAATATAAAGCGCCTTGGGGCAACTGTTTGTTGTGATTTGGCGCTATATAAATAAAATTGATTTGATTTGATCTTTACGCCAATCAAGTTTGAGCTTATAACTGGTGACTGCTGCTTGCTGGGTTGTGTCTTCATCTTATGACGGACAAAGCTGGAATGTCCTCTCCATGGCACAAGCCTGGTCATGGATTGGAAGTCCTGTGTTGCCCAGTCAGCAGGTCTTCCTTCTCAGCTTTGCTGATGTGATCCAAGTGGAAAGGAAAGGTCCGATACTCCTGGCACCAGGTCAGCTGTAGGAGCTGCCACAATGATGCATGATGGCACCAGGCTGCCTGATGGAGTTCCGCTCCAGATTTTCTCTTGGGTTTGACTCCCTTAGCCTTCACCTAGAAGGCCATGAGCTGGATTTGATTTTTGAGTTGCATTCTCCTAGCCTTTGCCTAAAGAGGCCCAACCTACAAGGCAGCAAGTGGTTGGAATGATAAGTGCCAGGGCGTGTCCACATGCCAGTGGAACTGCACACTGTACCTTTGGGGCTCCAACCTGCTCCGAGATCCCTCACAGTTCAGCCTGGGGCCGCAAGGTACCCAGTTGCCCGTGGTGCACCAACGTGGAGGGACTGTGAGAGTCTTGGTGCACAGATCCATAAAACCACCAGGGAGGTCTTACGCACTCAGCCTCCTTTTCACTCCAAGGAGCTAGATGGTGGCTGCAGCTGGAAGCGAGAAGCAAGCAACTAACTACACTATGCTACAGCACTGCAGACTATACAGAGCTCACCGCACCAAATAAGACCCCATATAGGAAGTGCAAAATTTGTCACTTGTCCAAATTTATGTGTGAATAACACTCACAACTTGCCCTGCCTCTCCACCCTGCTGTCCATGTGGAACAGACAGCAACAATCAGTGATTTTAGAACCTCAGACCTCAACAATTTTTAGAAGAGGAACTTGGACCTTTTATTTCCTGTTGATGTAATTTTATGTTAATTTACTGTCTTAATGTATTTATAAATTGTTTAGGGTCTAGTTATCATATACACACACAATCATTTTTATTTTTACTTCTATTTTGTCACTTGATTTTTAAACACACCACAATGGAAATAAGTGTTTTCACTTTCTTGTGTCATCCATGTATTTTGAACGTATTTACAAACTTAAACTGAACTTAAATCACTCACATCTAAAGATGACTTACTGCCCCCTGCTGAAATGGCAGGAGTTCAGGAAGTAGTTTGCAGCACACACAGCTGCTGTAAGTATGTGCTTTTAATTTGACAAACAGACATATTTGTAAGATAAGAAATGATGGAGCGAAAACATCACGGTTTCCTGTTTCACATGAAAAATGAAAATAGGGGAAAAACCCTCTGACTGGATCTCCTGTAAGATGCACGGTTCCTCCTGATTGTGTGTAACGTTTGCTGTCTCCACATTAGATTAAGAAATAACTGCTGTTTGTTCAGTTTGAAGGATTCTGCCTTTGATCTGGAACACGTTTGTGTGCACAAACCCTGAATTAACATAAGAAAAAGAAGTTCCTCTTTTGGTCACATTAGTAAAGAGCAGTTTTAAATATGGTGACTGTGAATCCTGCAGCTCTGAACAGCAAACATACAACCTTCCTGTCGTCACTTAACATCCGTGAAGCAGTTCTGACATAATCCTGCTAACCGACAGACAAATAAATAAATGTATTGCGTAATGATGTGAAGTGTTGCGGTGACGCAGGCGCAGAGAGCGGCTGCAGCTCGTCTTGTTACTCACACGCTGTGCTTCCCCGAGCGTCCACACGGGACCTTCCCCTTCTTATGGAGGAAGTAGAGGACGCTGCCCAGGATGGCCAGCAGCAGCAGACTCAGGATGATGGCCACAATGATCACACCGCTGCCCTCAGCTACAAACACACACACAATGAACATTCAGCAGCAGTGACCTTTGACTTCTGTGGGTTAACGGCTCGTGTTAAATTAAACAGGCACCACATCCGGTCTTGAATAGTGACACTGAAACATCAGCTGTGCACGACTTGCTGACATGAGGTGACAGTAGGTTTTTGCTCCAGTGTCTTCAGGCAAGCAGAGGTGGATCCTCTGTTATCAACATTTAGCGCCTTGGGGCAACCGTTTGTTGTGATTTGGCGCTATATAAAAAATTGATTGATTGATTGATTGATTGAACATCAGAGGCACACAGGAGGCCACTGCACGTTACGCATGAAAAGGGAGCTGAGATTCACACTCCAGCGGTGCTCAAGTGTGTAATGATGAAGGCAGGTGGCGCTCTCACACTGACTGTTCCAAGAGAGATGCAGCCGGCTGATGACCCAAACAAGCTATGTGCTCAAAAATACCAGCATAGACGACCAACAGAGGTTTTCCTTAACTGCGGTTGTGTGTATGTGTGTGTGCCTGTGTGTCAGTGTGATTGTGGGGGGGTGGTTACCTGACCTCAATGACCCAATTAAACTTTTGATTAAAATGGATGCAGCAGAAACAAACAGTTGAAACCATTTTTGTGAAGTCTGATGAATGTTTGGGGTAAAAGTTCACACAGGTGACAAAGTGAACTATATGCTCAAATTTCCTTTTTTTTTCCTGCTACATGGCTGAAGTATTTGTTATTAGTGTTCCAGTCCAGCTGTACACTTGTGGTACATGTGTAAAAAAAACACGCTGCAATAATACTCAATAAAACAAAAAGCACATCAGTGCTTCACATCAATCAGGGACAGAAATCATTGCAATATTTTGTTTTTGTGAAAAGTCATTTCTTTGATGTTCCTGTGGGAAAAAAAACATGGTAATTATACAAGATCACTGAAATTTCTAGTCTGGTTTTAAATCACAAAATTATTCAATGAATGTTATTTGCTGGTTGTTGGAGCATCAAGATGCTGCCTCTGTGAGCATGTCGTGTTTCTTTAAGGCCTATTTTGATTTTTTTGCAAAAGTGTAGCTGGAGATGGATGACGCCCTCCTGCACGCCCTCCAGGACATCCCTGGGTGAAGAGGTTTGGTGATGCTAACAGGGCACCACAGACTTATTTGAACCCTGCATGATATTGCGGGATTTGACCACTTATGGGGACCTCTGCTCTGGTGTGAAGGTCCAAGTCTTTAGGTTCGTTATTAATCCTTTCTTGCTGTGTGGTTGTGAGACCTGAACCCGAACCAGTGACCTAAGGGGAGGACAGGAAGTTGTTGGTACTCTGTCTCTTTGGAGGATCCATGGGTACTGCTGGTGCCTAACAAAGAGTTCCTTTGAGAGACCCACAGGTATCACTTACACTGGCAGAACAACAGTCATGACATTTTGACGATGCGAGGCGTTCTGTGCAGCGGCTGCAGAGGTCCAGGGGACATTCACGTTTCACCTGACTTCAGCAGGTCAATGGGTCCTTGTGAGAGTTAGGGACAGTTGGGGACTGTCTGTCAGGGTATTTGCCATCCAGGACCCACAGAGGTTCCATAGTATGGTGGGTGTGGCAACGTGCGCTATCAGAACTGACCTGCTTCGATCCTGTGTTTTAGGGTTCATAATATCCAACCAGAGACAGAACACATGAAAATTCACAGCTGGATGTGGGGACAAACATAGTTCAGCTTGTCTGTGCAGCACCGTCTCCGATGACCATATAATGTAAAACATAACATTTGGAATGATTGATTGGTTTTTAATTCAACATAAATCCGTAAATACTGAAACACGTGTCACACTGGGTGATGGACTGATGACATTTTTTCTCCTCCTTCTTACTCCTGGGACAGATTCTCTGAGTGTTTCACATGAGGTGTGACTGCTTCATACTGCACCTGAGCATGTCCCCCCCCACCCACCCATGTCCAGATTTCACATTGTAATGTGGTTCACTTGCATCATCACACCTCATCATGATATAAACCTGTGAGCATGTAAATACGCTTGAATTATTTCAAAAGTGTCAGAAGAGAGCAGTAACCATTGGCTTTCATCAGCCCAAATTTCCAGCAAGTATGTTAACTACTCATCCACGTCCCAGTTTTGCTATAGTCTGGTTTCACATCATGTGCAAACCGTACATGAGTGCACATGAAACGGCCCTCGGACAGCATTTTCAAAGGGACCCAATGACGCACTTCAGTGACCACATTTACAAGAAAACTAATAATCAGATACAGTACCCGGTTTACATGATTTCAGTTCATTACTTGTATTTCTTTTGAAGTGGAGAAAGAAGAAAGATGGCAGTCTCTCTCTCTCTCTCTCTCTCAGAAGAGGTGCATGGAGTTGATGTCTTCACTCATGAACAATGAGGAAATGACATCATGCTTTCAGCAAACTCCCTCCACTTTAATGTTGTCTATAAACCGCATAGATCACCAAGAAATTTGCTCCTCAGAATGCCGAAACAACACAAACGCTGAAGCACGCTTGTGCATACTAGCAATTTTTATTTATTTATTTTTTTGGACACCACAGTCTCTGACCTTTGTGATATAATGAAGGATGTTACGAGGCCCCATGAGACAACCATGTATCCTGCTGTACATCTGGAAATGTGAGAGGAACTAAGACGTATTAAATGAGGCTGGAAGAAAAAAGCTTCAGGAAACACAGGAAAATTAATCCTGGGTGGGAACTCAGGATTAATTTTTAGTCACAACAAAACACAAAGTGTCTTTGCTTTTTACAGTTTTGGCTTCTCTGTCTGTCTGCAGTACTCCTTGTGGACTCGTGAAGACTTTAATGGTCTGGACCGACGGCTCCGATTGCACATCACATTTAATTAACAGCTATTTTACAGCTACATAAACATACTGTCTGGAAAAGTAAATAAAATTAAGAAAACATTTGTGTTTGCTTGAGAAATAAACAATGTTTTTATAACTGGAAACACTTGCTGGGAAGGCGAGCATGTCGGCTCACTCTGAATCTGTGCACAAGGAGTTTGAACTCAGAATCTAACAGAATATCTAATCAAAGACCAACTCAAAGCATCACCAAAAAAAAAAAAATCTGAGTGTGAAAAATATAAATATTTGAAAAGCTTCTGCAGTCTCACAACGAGAAACTGAAAAGTTTAAAACAAAGAGACGGCGTGTTAGAGAAAAACAAAGAGACGGCGTGTTAGAGAAAAACAAAGAGACGGCGTGTTAGAGAAAAACAAAGAGACGGCGTGTTAGAGAAAAACAAAGAGACGGCGTGTTAGAGAAAAACAAAGAGACGGCGTGTTAGAGAAAAACAAAGAGACGGCGTGTTAGAGAAAAACAAAGAGACGGCGTGTTAGAGAAAAACAAAGAGACGGCGTGTTAGAGAAAAACAAAGAGACGGCGTGTTAGAGAAAAACAAAGAGACGGCGTGTTAGAGAAAAACAAAGAGACGGCGTGTTAGAGAAAAACAAAGAGACGGCGTGTTAGAGAAAAACAAAGAGACGGCGTGTTAGAGAAAAACAAAGAGACGGCGTGTTAGAGAAAAACAAAGAGACGGCGTGTTAGAGAAAAACAAAGAGACGGCGTGTTAGAGAAAAACAAAGAGACGGCGTGTTAGAGAAAAACAAAGAGACGGCGTGTTAGAGAAAAACAAAGAGACGGCGTGTTAGAGAAAAACAAAGAGACGGCGTGTTAGAGAAAAACAAAGAGACGGCGTGTTAGAGAAAAACAAAGAGACGGCGTGTTAGAGAAAAACAAAGAGACGGCGTGTTAGAGAAAAACAAAGAGACGGCGTGTTAGAGAAAAACAAAGAGACGGCGTGTTAGAGAAAAACAAAGAGACGGCGTGTTAGAGAAAAACAAAGAGACGGCGTGTTAGAGAAAAACAAAGAGACGGCGTGTTAGAGAAAAACAAAGAGACGGCGTGTTAGAGAAAAACAAAGAGACGGCGTGTTAGAGAAAAACAAAGAGACGGCGTGTTAGAGAAAAACAAAGAGACGGCGTGTTAGAGAAAAACAAAGAGACGGCGTGTTAGAGAAAAACAAAGAGACGGCGTGTTAGAGAAAAACAAAGAGACGGCGTGTTAGAGAAAAACAAAGAGACGGCGTGTTAGAGAAAAACAAAGAGACGGCGTGTTAGAGAAAAACAAAGAGACGGCGTGTTAGAGAAAAACAAAGAGACGGCGTGTTAGAGAAAAACAAAGAGACGGCGTGTTAGAGAAAAACAAAGAGACGGCGTGTTAGAGAAAAACAAAGAGACGGCGTGTTAGAGAAAACAAAGAGACGGCGTGTTAGAGAAAAACAAAGAGACGGCGTGTTAGAGAAAAACAAAGAGACGGCGTGTTAGAGAAAAACAAAGAGACGGCGTGTTAGAGAAAAACAAAGAGACGGCGTGTTAGAGAAAAACAAAGAGACGGCGTGTTAGAGAAAAACAAAGAGACGGCGTGTTAGAGAAAAACAAAGAGACGGCGTGTTAGAGAAAAACAAAGAGACGGCGTGTTAGAGAAAAACAAAGAGACGGCGTGTTAGAGAAAAACAAAGAGACGGCGTGTAAGAGAAAAACAAAGACGGCGTGTTAGAGAAAAACAAAGAGACGGCGTGTAAGAGAAACAAAACAGAGACGGCGTGTTAGAGAAAAACAAAGAGACGGCGTGTAAGAGAAAAACACAACAAAGAGACGGCGTGTTAGAGAAAAACACAACAAAGAGACGGCGTGTAAGAGAAAAACAAAGAGACGGCGTGTAAGAGAAAAACAAAGAGACAGCGTGTAAGAGAAAAACAAAGAGACGGCGTGTAAGAGAAAAACAAAGACGGTGTGTAAGAGAAAAACACAACAAAGAGACAGCGTGTAAGAGAAAAACAAAGAGACGGCGTGTAAGAGAAAAACAAAGAGACGGCGTGTAAGAGAAAACAAAGAGACGGCGTGTAAGAGAAAAACAAAGAGACGGCGTGTAAGAGAAAAACAAAGAGACGGCGTGTAAGAGAAAAACAAAGAGACGGCGTGTAAGAGAAAAACAAAGAGACGGCGTGTAAGAGAAAAACAAAGAGACGGCGTGTAGGAGAGAAACAAAGAGACGGCGTGTAGGAGAGAAACAAAGAGACGGCGTGTAGGAGAGAAACAAAGAGACGGCGTGTAGGAGAGAAACAAAGAGACGGCGTGTAGGAGAGAAACAAAGAGACCGGCGTGTAGGAGAGAAACAAAGAGACGGCGTGTAGGAGAGAAACAAAGAGACGGCGTGTAGGAGAGAAACAAAGAGACGGCGTGTAGGAGAGAAACAAAGAGACGGCGTGTAGGAGAGAAACAAAGAGACGGCGTGTAGGAGAGAAACAAAGAGACGGCGTGTAGGACAGAAACAAAGAGACGGCGTGTAGGACAGAAACAAAGAGACGGCGTGTAGGAGAAAAACAAAGAGACGGCGTGTAGGAGAGGACAAAGAGACGGCGTGTAGGAGAGAAACAAAGAGACGGCGTGTAGGAGAGAAACAAAGAGACGGCGTGTAGGAGAGAAACAAAGAGACGGCGTGTAGGAGAGAAACAAAGAGACGGCGTGTAGGAGAGAAACAAAGAGACGGCGTGTAGGAGAGAAACAAAGAGACGGCGTGTAGGAGAGAAACAAAGAGACGGCGTGTAGGACAAAAACTAAGAGACGGCGTGTAGGACAAAAACTAAGAGACGGCGTGTAGGACAAAAACTAAGAGACGGCGTGTAGGACAAAAACTAAGAGACGGCGTGTAGGACAAAAACTAAGAGACGGCGTGTAGGACAAAAACTAAGAGACGGTGTGTAGAACAAAAACAAAAATATTCACTTGTCTTCTCCTCTAGGAGTCCTTGAGCGAACCAAAAGGGGTTCTTGAAGAGGTTTGTCCATTCCTGTTCCTTCCTTTTTTGTTAGCTTCCTTTTCTGCTTCCTTTGTTTTCCTCCTTTGCCTGAGGAGCTGTTGTCTCCTTGCTACCAGGTCATCAAGCCCCCTTTATCTTCATCCCTTTTGTTCTGACTGCGACTTTCCTGCCTGTCACCTCGCCAATCCTGCTGCTTCACTCCTTCTACGACATTTGTCCAGTTTCAGCTTGGCTTCTCCTGTGCCATGCAGTGATTTGGACAACAGCTTACTAAAGGACTCGTTCAGCTTCTTCCATACTCCCACTTCGCTGGTCTTTGTCCAATTGATTTTACTGTTTCATCCAGACTCCTTCAGACTTTGGGCTTCTAAGCTGGGCTTGGACCTTGGGTCACCTGAGGATGCTTCAGGGTTCACCTCCCGGGGGGTCCATAAGATTGTGTTTCAGAACTCTTGTGGCTCGTCTCTGTACTTCTTTGCAAATTCTAATCTGGCCTTCCGATTTGTTCTGCTGATGAGTGGTTTGCATCTTATGGTATGGCCTCTATGTTTCTACTCTGAGTCTTCTTCCAACAGTGGACTGTGATACCTTCACCCCTGCACTGTGGACGTTGGAGGTGATGTCACTTACTGATGTTTTTGGGGTTTTCTTCACAGCACTCACAATATTTCTGTCATCAACTGCTGTTTTCCTTGGCTGCCCTGTTTGTCTGTTGCTCAGTACACCAGTCGTTTTTCTTTTTCAGGACATTCCAAAATGTCCTGGCTATGCCCAATGGCTCGGATGGATTTTCCTGCTTTTCTCCTATAGACCACTCTCTGGTCTTCATGCTGGTTTTTAACAAGAAATGCCGTGTTTACAGGTTATACCTGAGGCTAAAACCTACACTAGTCATGCAGAGTTATTTAATGTTTGAACAATCAACCTAAAAGGCAACACCTGGGCAACAAGAAACACCTGTCACATGTTCCAATAGTTTTGCTCACTTGAGAAATGGGTGGGTTCAAACAAATCAAATCAATTTTTTTATATAGCGCCAAATCACAACAAACAGTTGCCCCAAGGCGCTTTATATTGTAAGGCAAGGCCATACAATAATTACAGAAAAACCCCAACGGTCAAAACGACCCCCTGTGAGCAAGCACTTGGCGACAGTGGGAAGGAAAAACTTCCTAAACCTCCAGCAGAACCAGGCTCAGGGAGGGGCAGTCTTCTGCTGGGACTGGTTGGGGCTGAGGGAGAGAACCAGGAAAAAGACATGCTGTGGAGGGGAGCAGAGATCAATCACTAATGATTAAATGCAGAGTGGTGCATACAGAGCAAAAAGAGAAAAACAGTGCATCATGGGAACCCCCCAGCAATCTACGTCTATAGCAGCATAACTAAGGGATGGTTCAGGGTCACCTGATCCAGCCCTAACTATAAGCTTTAGCAAAAAGGAAAGTTTTAAGCCTAATCTTAAAAGTAGAGAGGGTGTCTGTCTCCCTGATCTGAATTGGGAGCTGGTTCCACAGGAGAGGAGCCTGAAAGCTGAAGGCTCTGCCTCCCATTCTACTCTTACAAACCCTAGGAACTACAAGTAAGCCTGCAGTCTGAGAGCGAAGCGCTCTATTGGGGTGATATGGTACTATGAGGTCCCTAAGATAAGATGGAACTGATTATTCAAAACCTTATAAGTAAGAAGAAGAATTTTAAATTCTATTCTAGAATTAACAGGAAGCCAATGAAGAGAGGCCAATATGGGTGAGATATGCTCTCTCCTTCTAGTCCCCGTCAGTACTCTAGCTGCAGCATTTTGAATTAACTGAAGGCTTTTCAGGGAACTTTTAGGACAACCTGATAATAATGAATTACAATAGTCCAGCCTAGAGGAAATAAATGCATGAATTTCCGCAAATGGTGGTACGTCCTGAACTATTTAATACATGTAAATGTAAATACCAGGAAATAAAAGCTGAAATTCTGAACTCTTCTCTCATATTCACCTTTTGATCTTAAACTTCTTAAACTGTCTTCAGTGAACAACAAAACAAAGGAATTGGCCCTGCTGCTGCAATACTAATTTTGGGGAATATGCATGTTCCTCATCAATCACATCCACAGGGAGCTGCAAAGATGCATGATGTGGATGGCTACATCAGTGTCTTTCCAGCAGTGTTAGATGTGTTCTTTCCCCAACACCGTCCAAATTATGCCAGATGGGGGACACTCTTCATTTAAAGATTGCTGACTGTGGACCCAGCCTTGTAAGACGTTCATCAAAAAGGAGCTTTTTCTGTCTGGAGAACCTCAAAGAATTACAGCAGATCTGCAGTTGATCTCTCTCTCGAGCAATCCATCAATAGGGGTTCCGCATCAAGTATGAGGGGCATTGTTTTTTGCATTTTGCATTTATGCAATATCTCTAAAATTAGAAAGGTCTTGTCTCAGAGTGATGCTGAAAAACTAATTCATGCATTTATTTCCTCTAGGCTGGACTATTGTAATTCATTATTATCAGGTTGTCCTAAAAGTTCCCTGAAAAGCCTTCAGGTCCCATCTTATCTTAGGGACCTCGTAGTACCATATCACCCCAATAGAGCGCTTCGCTCTCAGACTGCAGGCTTACTTGTAGTTCCTAGGGTTTGTAAGAGTAGAATGGGAGGCAGAGCCTTCAGCTTTCAGGCTCCTCTCCTGTGGAACCAGCTCCCAATTCAGATCAGGTAGACAGACACCCTCTCTACTTTTAAGATTAGGCTTAAAACTTTCCTTTTTGCTAAAGCTTATAGTTAGGGCTGGATCAGGTGACCCTGAACCAGTTATGCTGCTATAGACTTAGACTGCTGGGGGGTTCCCATGATGCACTGAGTGTTTCTTTCTCTTTTTGCTCTGTATGCACCACTCTGCATTTAATCATTAGTGATTGATCTGTGCTCCCCTCCACAGCATGTCTTTTTCCTGGTTCTCTCCCTCAGCCCCAACCAGTCCCAGTGGAAGACTGCCCCTCCCTGAGCCTGGTTCTGCTGGAGGTTTCTTCCTGTTACAAGGGAGTTTTTCCTTCCCACTGTCGCCAAGTGCTTGCTCACAGGGGGTCGTTTTGACCGTTGGGGTTTTTACGTAATTATTGTATGGCCTTGCCTTACAATATAAAGCGCCTTGGGGCAACTGTTTGTTGTGATTTTGCGCTATATAAATAAAATTGACTGATTGATTGATTGTTTCTATCCAGAACTCTGAAACTGCACTGCGATGTTGGTCAATCACAATGACACAAAGAGCTTTGGCTGTGACTGAACTTCAAGCACTCACCTGACATGAAATTAGTGAAGAGGCAACTGTGCAATACCTGCCTTCACGCATTACAAAGGACAACGACCAAATGAAATCCCTCAGTGAGAAGATTGATGAGTCTTGCAGTCCTTTTATGGTGGATGCTCTGACAAGATTAGACAATGTTGCAACCGGGTATGCAGCATCCAAGACCGCTGAGGACTGCTGACAACTCTCCAATGGGGAACGGATGACAGGGAAAAATTCAAAGAAGAGTGGAAAAGTACCAGTGGACGTTTTCTCCAGCCAGTCAAAAGGACCAAGGTACAGAACTTCCCTGCTGAAAATGTCAAGAGGAAGGTCAAAGTACCAGCTCTGCAGAAAGACATTACCAATGCTGAGAGCCTGTGAGATGCTTTTATCTGTCTGACAGTGGCAGTCGCAGAGGAAACAGCCTTCGACCTTTGCAATGTCCTTTCCTTCCCGATCATCTCGTATCCCCTGTCAATTGCACACTGTGATGGGTCGCGTGTGAAGACGGACAAGGCAGCGCTGCTCAACAAGCTGGAGTCCATGCAGATGGTTCTGTTTACAGAAAAAGACCTTTCACAGGAGTATGCACAGATCTTTGATGGTGGACTGCTGCAATATGTTGCAATTATATGGACCAAGGCTTAGTAAAGGATTACTACAAACCATGTTTTCTCATGGAAACTGATGGAACCATGGAAATCCATGGTAATTGCTAACCATGATTTTTCAAGGTAGCCCTTGAAGATGCCTACTGCCATTGCCAAGTTGCTGTTAGTATCCTGATTTTAAAAGTTATCTTGAGCCATCAATGTATGAACCAAATGCAAGAGAAAGGAGAGTGCATGGCCTTTCAAGGAGATGAAAATAGTCTAGAAACCAAGAAGTTTTGCTGTAGTAAATCCCAAGTGGGCCTGACTGATAAATCTGAAGTTGATTTCAGATTCAGAAAACTTTATTGATCCCAGAGGGCAATTCGTTTACAGCATTCCAGAACAGTTCTCACATACGCACAACATACAAGGTCTATTAGAAAAGAAACCGACCTTATTATTTTTTCAAAAACCATATGGATTTGAATCACGTGTGATTGTGTCAGCCAAGCTTGAACCTTCATGCGCATGCGTGAGTTTTTTCACGCCTGTCGGTTGCGTCATTCGCCTATGAGCAGGCTTTGAGTGAGGAGTGGTCCACCCCTCTCGTCGTTTTTTTTTCATTGTTTAGGAATGGCTCAGAGACTGCCGCTTTGCTTGATCAAAATGTTTTCAGAAACTGTGAGGGACATCAAAGTGGACACCATTCGAGAGCAGCGCACCATCAGTCGCTCTGGGCCGTCCTTAAAGCGACAGTAACACTCCATAATCTCTTTGAATCCCATAAAAGACCCTTATAAGCTCAGCTTATAAGGGTGTGGTACTTTTGGGTAGAGTGCCTTGATTAGAGAGAGTGGTGTCAACTCCATTTTGAGTTCAACTGCGCTGAACTACTGAATGGACCTTTAATGTTTTCAACATTTTTTAAAATCACTTAACCACACATACAGCAACACATGTACTGTCAAAATAAATATAAAAAAAATAGTTAAGCTATCATATTTACAATTTATGATTATTTATGTAATGAATTTAAAGCCTGATTTATGCAGCTTCTGCTCTGTAACTCTGACTACGTTTACATGCCATTAATATTCGGGTTAAGGTCAATATTCCGGTTTCTGAATCATTAGGAATAACCCGTTTACATGCTTAAGCAGACAGAGTTACTCCTGTATACATGGTCACTGGTATCATTTGGAATATCCCCATCTAAACAGCGACGCACATCTTCCACCGTTGCTTGATTTGGTCTGGCGTTCGTGCAAATCCTGCTTTGTGTAATCCTGTTCATGCAAAACCCCTCACTACACACTTTTCTCAAACATGCATTAACATTTTTCTCACTTTTCTCTCCTGCGGGCTGCCTCTGCACCAAAACAGCGAGGTAGTCTCTGGACCTGTTGCCAGATTTGGCACAGTTCCACACAGCAGAGGGAGGGGGGGGGGGGGCGGTGTGAGTGGCCCGCTGCTGTGTTTACCAAGCCTGCAAACTCAGTAAGCGCATCGGAGGCAGAGCAATCGCGGTGATGCGCCGCAACCAGCCCGCCTGATAAGGAAGCAGAACACAATGCGCTGTTCATCTCTGCTTCTGTGGTGTCCGGTGGGTTGCGCGCGCCGCATACAAGTAGTTGCCGCACTCAAAAGACCAAGATTCCTTGCCGATAGGACATGCGCAGAACACAAAATAATGTTCCTTTCTATGGGGATATCCCGATGCGCGTTTATATGACCCGATATTCGGGTTAGAAAAGGAGTAACCCAGGGCTCTTATTCGGGTTTTTAAAAACCGGAAATGAGCATATTCGGGTTTTTGCGGGTGTTTACATGGCCGTGTGCAACCGGGTTATTGCTAATATTCCGGTTATGAAAGGGTTATTGGCTGCATGTAAACGTAGTCTGTGCCATGCAATGATGTGTGTGACAGTTTAAAGTCCCCCGTCTCTGGATTATGCTTTATTCTGGACTAATCTGACCATCAACAAGCTTTTCCTTCTACCATCATCACATCCAATTCAAAGGTAAGCTGTACAACTTTTACCGACTTTGTGCTGTAAATGTGATGCAGACTTTTCTGATTCATTTATCAGCGTGCACACTAGAAAAACTGCTGATGATGGGAGATGAAGGATTAAAAGCAGAAAAGTATCGAATCACAGCCTTTTGTGTTTGATTTAACAAGTGCACATCAGGCTTCAGGTTCCAGTCTGAACACAGTGTGAAAAAACTAAACGGTCGGACTTTTACTCATAGAAATGACTCCAATCCCACTTTCCTTAAATGGGCAAGTGTCAGAGCTGAACTTTAATTTGTACCTCTGCACGTCCAGACTGCTTGGAGTTTTTAATGGAAATACATTGCGATCGAACGGGATATTTATCAAAATATCAATAAAACAATATAAAAACATTTTTGTCCGGTGACTGCGAATATCTTTATACGATGACGGTTTAGTTTATATGATGACGGTTTTCCTGTACATCAATCAATCAATCAATTTTTTTATATAGCGCCAAATCACAACAAACAGTTGCCCCAAGGCGCTTTATATTGTAAGGCAAGGCCATACAATAATTATATAAAACCCCAACGGTCAAAACGACCCCCTGTGAGCAAGCACTTGGCTACAGTGGGAAGGAAAAACTCCCTTTTAACAGGAAGAAACCTCCAGCAGAACCAGGCTCAGGGAGGGGCAGTCTTCTGCTGGGACTGGTTGGGGCTGAGGGAGAGAACCAGGAAAAAGACATGCTGTGGAGGGGAGCAGAGATCAATCACTAATGATTAAATGCAGAGTGGTGCATACAGAGCAAAAAGAGAAAGAAACAGTGCATCATGGGAACCCCCCAGCAGTCTAAGTCTATAGCAGCATAACTAAGGGATGGTTCAGGGTCACCTGATCCAGCCCTAACTATAAGCTTTAGCAAAAAGGAAAGTTTTAAGCCTAATCTTAAAAGTAGAGAGGGTGTCTGTCTACCTGATCTGAATTGGGAGCTGGTTCCACAGGAGAGGAGCCTGAAAGCTGAAGGCTCTGCCTCCCATTCTACTCTTACAAACCCTAGGAACTACAAGTAAGCCTGCAGTCTGAGAGCGAAGCGCTCTATTGGGGTGATATGGTACTACGAGGTCCCTAAGATAAGATGGGACCTGATTATTCAAAACCTTATAAGTAAGAAGAAGAATTTTAAATTCTATTCTAGAATTAACAGGAAGCCAATGAAGAGAGGCCATATGGGTGAGATATGCTCTCTCCTTCTAGTCCCCGTCAGTACTCTAGCTGCAGCATTTTGAATTAACTGAAGGCTTTTAGGGAACTTTTAGGACAACCTGATAATAATGAATTACAATAGTCCAGCCTAGAGGAAATAAATGCATGAATTAGTTTTTCAGCATCACCCTGAGACAAGACCTTTCTGATTTTAGAGATATTGCGTAAATGCAAAAAAGCAGTCCTACATATTTGTTTAATATGCGCTTTGAATGACATATCCTGATCAAAAATGACTCCAAGATTTCTCACAGTATTACTAGAGGTCAAGGTAATGCCATCCAGAGTAAGGATCTAGTTAGACACCATGTTTCTAAGATTTGTGGGGCCAAGTACAATAACTTCAGTTTTATCTGAGTTTAAAAGCAGGAAATTAGAGGTCATCCATGTCTTTATGTCTGTAAGACAATCCTGCAGTTTAGCTAATTGGTGTGTGTCCTCTGGCTTCATGGATAGATAAAGCTGGGTATCATCTGCGTAACAATGAAACTTTAAGCAATACCGTCTAATAATACTGCCTAAGGGAAGCATGTATAAAGTGAATAAAATTGGTCCTAGCACAGAACCTTGTGGAACTCCATAATTAACTTTAGTCTGTGAAGAAGATTCCCCATTTACATGAACAAATTGTAATCTATTAGACAAATATGATTCAAACCACCGCAGTGCAGTGCCTTTAATACCTATGGCATGCTCTAATCTCTCTAATAAAATTTTATGGTCAACAGTATCAAAAGCAGCACTGAGGTCTAACAGAACAAGCAGAGATGAGTCCACTGTCTGAGGCCATAAGAAGATCATTTGTAACCTTCACTAATGCTGTTTCTGTACTATGATGAATTCTAAAACCTGACTGAAACTCTTCAAATAGACCATTCCTCTGCAGATGATCAGTTAGCTGTTTTACAACTACCCTTTCAAGAATTTTTGAGAGAAAAGGAGGTTGGAGATTGGCCTATAATTAGCTAAGATAGCTGGGTCAAGTGATGGCTTTTTAAGTAATGGTTTAATTACTGCCACCTTAAAAGCCTGTGGTACATAGCCAACTAACAAAGATAGATTGATCATATTTAAGATCGAAGCATTAAATAATGGTAGGGCTTCCTTGAGCAGCCTGGTAGGAATGGGGTCTAATAAACATGTTGATGGTTTGGATGAAGTAACTAATGAAAATAACTCAGACAGAACAATCGGAGAGAAAGAGTCTAACCAATACCGGCATCACTGAAAGCAGCCAAAGATAACGATATGTCTTTGGGATGGTTATGAGTAATTTTTTCTCTAATAGTTAAAATTTTGTTAGCAAAGAAAGTCATGAAGTCATTACTAGTTAAAGTTAATGGAATACTCAGCTCAATAGAGCTCTGACTCTTTGTCAGCCTGGCTACAGTGCTGAAAAGAAACCTGGGGTTGTTCTTATTTTCTTCAATTAGTGATGAGTAGAAAGATGTCCTAGCTTTACGGAGGGCTTTTTTAGAGAGCAACAGACTCTTTTTCCAGGCTAAGTGAAGATCTTCTAAATTAGTGAGACGCCATTTCCTCTCCAACTTACGGGTTATCTGCTTTAAGCTACGAGTTTGTGAGTTATACCACGGAGTCAGGCACTTCTGATTTAAAGCTCTCTTTTTTAGAGGAGCTACAGCATCCAAAGTTGTCTTCAATGCGGATGTAAAATGTATTGACGAGATACTCTATCTCACTTACAGAGTTTAGGTAGCTACTCTGCACTGTGTTGGTATATGGCATTAGAGAACATAAAGAAGGAATCATATCCTTAAACCTAGTTACAGCGCTTTCTGAAAGACTTCTAGTGTAATGAAACTTATTCCCCACTGCTGGGTAGTCCATCAGAGTAAATGTAAATGTTATTAAGAAATGATCAGACAGAAGGGAGTTTTCAGGGAATACTGTTAAGTCTTCTATTTCCATACCATAAGTCAGAACAAGATCTAAGATATGATTAAAGTGGTGGGTGGACTCATTTACTTTTTGAGCAAAGCCGATAGAGTCTAATAATAGATTAAATACAGTGTTGAGGCTGTCATTCTCAGCATCTGTGTGGATGGTAAAATCGCCCACTATAATTATCTTATCTGAGCTAAGCACTAAGTCAGACAAAAGGTCTGAAAATTCACAGAGAAACTCACAGTAACGACCAGGTGGACGATAGATAATAAATAAAACTGGTTTTTGGGACTTCCAATTTGGATGGACAAGACTAAGAGTCAAGCTTTCAAATGAATTAAAGCTCTGTCTGGGTTTTTGATTAATTAATAAGCTGGAATGGAAGATTGCTGCTAATCCTCCGCCCCGGCCCGTGCTACGAGCATTCTGACAGTTAGTGTGACTCGGGGGTGTTGACTCATTTAAACTAACATATTCATCCTGCTGTATCCAGGTTTCTGTAAGGCAGAATAAATCAATATGTTGATCAATTATTATATCATTTACCAACAGGGACTTAGAAGAGAGAGACCTAATGTTTAATAGACCACATTTAACGGTTTTAGTCTGTGGTGCAGTTGAAGGTGCTATATTATTTTTTCTTTTTGAATTTTTATGCTTAAATAGATTTTTGCTGGTTATTGGTAGTCTGGGAGCAGGCACCGTCTTTACGGGGATGGGGTAATGAGGGGATGGCAGGGGAGAGAGAAGCTGCAGAGAGGTGTGTAAGACTACAACTCTGCTTCCTGGGTCCCAACCCTGGATAGTCACGGTTTGGAGGATTTAAGAAAATTGGCCAGATTTCTAGAAATGAAAGCTGCTCCATCCAAAAGTGGGGATGGATGCGTCTCTCCTAACAAGACCAGGTTTTCCCCAGAAGCTGTTGCCAATTATCTATGAAGCCCACCTCATTTTTTGGACACCACTCAGACAGCCAGCAATTCAAGGAGAACATGGCGGCTAAACATGTCACTCCCGGTCTGATTGGGGAGGGGCCCAGAGAAAACTACAGAGTCCGACATTGTTTTTGCAAAGTTACACACCGATTTAATGTTAATTTTAGTGACCCTCCGATTGGCGTAACCGGGTGTGCCATTACTTGCCGACGTGAATTACAATCTTACCAAATTTACGCTTAGCCTTAGCCAGCAGTTTCAAATTTCCTTCAATGTCGCCTGCTCTGGCCCCCGGAAGACAATTGACTATGGTTGCTGGTGTCGCTAACTTCACATTTCTCAAAACAGAGTCGCCAATAACCAGAGTTTGATCCTCGGCGGGTGTGTCGTCGAGTGGGGAAAAAACGGTTAGAGATGTGAACGGGTTGGCGGTGTACACGGGGCTTCTGTTTAGGACTACGCTTCCTCCTCCAGTCACCCATTCAGCCTGCTTTCCCGGCTGCTCGGGATCTGCCAGGGGGTACTAACGGCGGCTAAGCTACCTTGGTCCGCACAGACTACAGGGGCCTGGCTAGCTGTAGAATTTTCCACGTTGCAGAGCCGGTTCTCCAATTCGCCCAGCCTGGCCTCCAAAGCTACGAATAAGCTACACTATTACAAGTACCGTTACTGCTAAAGGAGGCCGAGGAATAACTAAACATTCCACACCCAGAGCAGAAAGTGCGGAGGAGAAAGGAGAAGCCGCCATGCTAAATACGGCTAAGAGCGAGTAGCTGCGCTAGAGCTAGCGGATTCCTAAAAACACGCAAAGTGAATAATGTGTAAAGTATTTAGAGGTGATTCAGCAGAAGGAGTGCTTTAGTTAAGGCACGTGAAGATTACACTGGGAAACAAATCGTAATCTAGATAACTAGATCAATCTAACTGCGCAGATTAAACAGCTAACAGATACAGAAAAACACCGCTGTGCTCCGGAACAGGAAGTGATACAATACCGCAGTGAGAGCCAACCACTGTACATGGGACTGAACAATAAATTCACCTCTCAAAGCTTTGATGATGATGTTGGCTTCCATTCCAGCTGACTTTATTTTCCCAAATTTTTCTTCTGTTCATAGCTTTAAGGGAATCTGTACATCTTGAAGCCCTTGTTGTGTCTATTTGTGCCTCCAAATGCACAACAACCCGGCATTTTCAGTGAATAAATAAATAAAATAGCTGGATTTACATGCAGACACATTAACAGTGAACGCTATTTTGAACTAAAGATGGCACCATGAGTCATGTGACCAATCTTTTTTTGACTCCTCATGTCGCCACTCTCTCTATCAAGGCACTCTACTTTTGGGTGTCTGGCTCGGACCCCCCACCACTGAAAATGTCTGTCACTGCTCATTTCTGATAAAGTGGTCCCTACTGGTAAATTTGAAGCTGGTTTGAAGTTCGACAATGGAACCCACCACCTCCACCTCCAATGTCGATGTGGCTGCTCATAGCTGTGGTCGCAAGGTCTCTGGTGCCTGTCGCGGCGGCAATCCCCGAACCCGGTGGTGGACACCGGAAGTAAGGGATGCCGTCAAGCTGAAGAAGGAGTCCTACTTATCTTTGTTGGTAGGTGGGACCCCAGTGGCAGCTGACAGGTACCGGCAGGCCAAGCGTGCCGCAGCCCGTGTGGTCGCAGAGGCAAAAACCCGGGTCTGGGAGGAGTTCGATCGGTCGGCCTCGAAGAGATTCTGGAAAACCGTCCGACGCCTCAGGAGGCGGAAGCAGCTCTCCACCAGCACTGTTTACAGTGTGGGTGGGGAGCTGTTGACCCTGACTGGGGATGTTGTCGGGTGGTGGAAGGAGTACTTCGAGGATTTCCTCAATCCCATCGTCACGTCTTCCGAAGAGGAAACAGAGACTGGGGACTCGGAGGTGGACTCATCCATTACCCAGGCCGAAGTCACCGAGGTGGTTAGAAAGCTCCTCGGTGGCAAGGCTCCTGGGGTGGATGAAATCCGTCCTGAGTACCTTAAGTCTCTGGATGTTGTTGGGCTGTCTTGGCTGACACGCCTCTGCAACATCGTGTGGGTTAGGGTTAGGGTTTCAAGTTGTTACCCCCAATGAGCTGATCTAGCATGATTTTTGGTGCCCTTTTTAGGTCTGGCAGGTGTACCCTACCACCAAAAACATCTGTCATTGGTCATTTCTAATACACTTTATTATGCTTATTACATTTTGACTTGCTTTTCTTTGTTACTTACAAAAGCTAAGCTAGCTCAAATTTTCCATGTACTATCCTGCCCCTGAGGACCACACCCACCAGCAGGGGACTGGCAGATTTCCGTTTCCTTGTTTGTCCAAGTACATAGACTAAGATGGTGTGGAAGGAAAAAACGAAGAGACGATGTGAAGGACCCAAATAAAATGAAGAAAAGAAAGAACTGTTGAATTTCTCACCATTTGAGTTCAAAGATTTTAATTTACTAACCTCAGTGTAACACAGAAATGGAGTACCGTATTTTCCAGCGTGTAAGTTGCATTTTTTTTTTACTTTGGGAGGTTCAGCGACTTATCCTCAAATGTGACCTATTTCAAAAAATCCCATGTTTGTTACTAATAGTTATTATTATAATAACTACTTATGTTGGACTTTCCCAATAATCAAAGCACTGAACAAAATGATAAATGAGAGAGAGAGAGAGAGAGAGAGAGAGAGAGACAGAGAGTGCAAAAGCATTAGAGTTGTAGAAAAACAAAACAACAGTCTTACCAGGAGAGAAGGGAGCCGTCGAAGTGGCCGTGGGAACTGTGGACAAATAAAACCACACGTGAGTATCTGAACACAGACACATGTTTACAGTTTATTGACGATGGACATGTCTTTTACATGACTGCTTCTGCACACCGTCTTTCCAAGCTAGACAGTGTTGTACCATGGGACACTGGGAAGTATTACCAACTGTAGCTCCCTGACTCACCACTGTGTACTTTATTCTACCGTTAAGCGGACGTCTTTAGATGCCCGACGCCTCAGCCGTTGGTATTTATTTATTTACTAAATCATTCTGGTAGGACTCTTTTGTATTTGTCTTCTCTTTTCATAAGGACACATGGACATCTTGATCTCTGGTCTATAGATGCTTTGCACTTTGTTATGCCCAAAGCAAGAACTGCACTGACCTCAGGAGGCCCTGCCCTTAAATTAAAGACAGAGATATGTATGTGGGACACAAATAGACTGTATTTAAGACAGAAAGATAAAAACAAAGACATGCATGTAGGACAGTGTGGGCCCATACCCGGCCGTCACTGGTGACAGGGGCTGCGAGGGCTATGCCACGAGTAGGAGGTCGCCGCGGTGAACACGGAAGCCCAAGGCGCGGGCCCGGGTGGAGCGGGTGCAGATCATGGTGGTAGTAGCAAATATTCAAAAGAGAACTCTGAAGGCCGAAGTGGAGAAGGGTTCCATGTGAACAGCAATGTTAACTGATTCCATCTGCTCAAAGTGATATTAATCAGTGAAATCACCTGCTGGAGTCAGTGGCTGCAAAGAAAACCTGCAGCCTCTTGGCCCTTTCTGGAACAAGTTGCCCACCCCTGCTATAGATCATACCTTGCTACTGGACAAATTACAGACGTATGGTATCAGGGGATTGGCACATGATTGGATAGCGAGCTACTTACACAACAGGTATCTGTGTGTCCACATTGGTGGAAGATTACTTGTGGGGTGTCCCAGGATTCAGTCTATGGGACATTGTTGTTTTGTTTGTATATTAATGATATATGTTTGGTTTCCAAGTATGTAAGTTGTATTTTATTTGTGAATAATACGACTGTGTTTTGTAGTGGGGATCATTTGGGACAGCTCCTGGACAAGATGGAGAACAATTACATAAATTTATACAATGGTTCGATTTAAATAAATTATCACTCAATTCTGCTGAAACTAAGTGTATCATATTTGGAAATAAGTGCAGGAATGTAAGCAAAAATCTATAATTACATGATATTGAAATTGTAACAGATACAAAATTTCTTGGTGTTTATATTGACAATAGATTAAGCTGGAAAACACATATGAACTATGTTAAAGCTAAAATTTCCAAAACCATTGCAATTCAGCATACAGCACAAGACTTCCTCTCCCATCATGCATTGACCATTTATACCATGCATTACTTGTTCCATATGACATACTGTGTCGAGGTTTGAGGGAATACATATAGAACTAATACAAGACAGCTATAAGAATTATCAGTAATAAACCATATCATGAGCCAACAGATCCGTTATTTGCTTGTCTACAAATTTTAAAATTCTGGTACTTGGTTGAGTATATTACAATACAGATTATGTCCATGATCTGTTTAAAATGAGGGATTCCAGTAACAGTTTGAGAGGAACATTATTATTTGAGAAATTGGAGAGCCGAACTGATGTTAAAATTCATGTTTCCGTCGGGGGTGTGTGTTATGACCGGCTCAAAGCCATAACAAAAATGGAGACCATGCCGGAGTAACGTGCACAAAATAAGAATTTAACAAAAACAAAGATGAGGTGTGAATGTCAGCATCAGTGGTGAAGGCAGGTGTTTGGATGTATTGTATGTGTGCGAAGATGTGTGATATGTGAAATTAAAAAGCAAAGTCAAAGGTGCATGTCGAAGGACACGGAGCCCAGCAGCCGCACGTCAGGACCCGAAGCAGCAGAGAGGGAGAACTAAGCTTTATAGTGCGTCCTCCGGAAATGAGCACCCTGCAGACAAAGAAGAGGGCAAAACAAACAACCAAATGCCCAGCCCACAAGGCCCAGGGCTGTAACACCCCCCCTCACAAAAAGGGGACCCATCAGGGACCTTTACAAACCCCATACAAAAAAAATTTAACTCATGAAAGGAATCTAATGTACCTCTAGAAGGTGGACAATGTGTGAACCAGGTCACAACATTGTCGTAGACGTTTGGACCACAGAGGTATCCAGGCACCTAAAACACTAGAAGTTTAGACAAAGATCTCGTGGCAAACAGGCACAACAGAGCAGAACACCTGGTCACCAGTCTTCACAGGTGTCTGCCAGGCAAAGTTGTTCAATGCGCCCGAGACAACGCATCCGCCACCACATTATCACAGTCTTTAATATGTTGTATTTCAAGGCAATAAGATTGAAGCAATAGGGCCCAACGCATTAAACCTTGGTTGGGAGACTACAGACTGCTGAGGAAGGTCAGCGGATTATGATCGGGAAAAACAGTTAACGGACCACATCCGACATAAACACTAAAATGCTGTAAAGACCAAATCAAAGCAAGTGTTTCTTTTTCAATAACGGAATAGTTCCTCTGATGACGACTGAATTTTCTTGAAAAGAAACAAACTGGTCTATTCACCCATCATCTGCCTGCAACAACACAGCGCCTGCACCAACTGAACTTGCATCGACCTCCAACTGAAATGCCCTGTCCCACCTAGGAGCAGCCAAAACAGGGGCATTTGAAAGTAATGCCTTGACATGCTCAAATGCTTTCTGGCATAGATTGGTCCACACAAATTTTACCTTTCCTTTTAAAAGATCGGTCAGGGGCACTACCACAGTAGAAAAATGTTTACAGAAACACCTGTAATAGCCCACCATCCCCAAAAACTGCATCAGCTCCTTTTTTGTAGTGGGTAAAGGAAATTGATCAATGGTCTGGACTTTATCCCGCACAGGCCTCACAGTGCCCTGGCCAACCACACGACCCAGGTATACCACTGTGCCTTTAGCAAACTCACATTTAGCCAGGTTCACAGTTAGATTGGCCTGAGCCAAGCGGTCAAACACAGCTCCAAGCCGCTCCAAATGCTCCTGCCAGCTATTTGTGAAAACAACCAGGTCGTCTAGGTACACAGCACAGCCTTCCAAGTCCCGCATAACTAAATTCATAAGGCGCTGAAATAACGCTAGTGCATTTCTCAAACCAAACAGCATGACGTTGTACGAGTATAGGCCACTAGGGGTTATAAAAGAAGAAATCTGCTTTGCCCTGTCAGGGGGACCTGCCAATACCCCTTTAACAAGTCCAGCTTGGTCACAAAGCTCGCCCCACCCACTTGGTCCACACAGTCTTCCATTCGTGGCAAAGGAAAGGAGTCAGGTTTTGTGACTGCATTTACTTGACGAAAGTCAGTGCAGAAACGTGGACTCCCATCAGACTTAGGGACCAGAAGGCAAGGAGAAGCCCAGCTAGAATCAGAAGGCACCGCAATATCATTCTCAATCATATACCCCACTTCTGCCTCGAGATGAATGCTTTTTTCAGGATGTACTCTGTAAAATCTTTGCCTTATAGGCTTAGCATCTCCAACATCAATGTCGTGCTTTAACCAAGTGGTGCGTGATGGAGTATCACCAAAAATACAAGGAAAGCTGTGAATTAACTGGACCAACTGATCTCTTTGCCATGGCGCCAAGTGGCCCAAAAACTTTACAACCTTTCCAAAGACTCTGTATTTTTCAACCGACCAGTTACAATAGCATCATCCGGACTAGGAAGATCGTCAACATCCAGCTCTGCCACAACTGGAGATCCTGATGGAACAGACATACAAACAGTCAGGCTCATGAGCAACATAAGGTCTCAACAGATTAACATGAAACTGTTTCATGCGTGACCTATGGTCAGGTGTAGAAATTAAATAGTTCAAATCTGACAGCTTCTTTAGCACAGAATAAGGACCACAATACTTGGCCTGAAAAGGAGATGTAACCAACGGCATCGAGGCCAGCACTTGATCACCAGGAAAAAACTCTCTATGCTCCATCTTAGAGTCATAGCGCTTTTTCATTTTAACTGCACTCCCGCAAGCTTTTCTTAGCAGTTTCCTGAGCAAAATATAGTCTATATCGGAAGCCATTCACAAAATCCAATAAATTACTGGGAGGGTCAGAATCTCTCCAACCATCCTGTACCAACGCCAGGGGACCACAGACCTTATGGCCAAATACCAGGTCATTAGGGCTAAACCCTGTGCTTTCCTGGACCACCTCTCGAGCAGCCAGCAACATCCACGGTAAGGCCTCTTCCCATCACCCTGCATTTGGACACAAAAGGAACGCAACATGGCCTTTAAAGTCTGGTGAAATCGTTCAAGCGCGCCCTGACTCTGCGCATGACAAGCAGAAGAAAGATTGTGTGTCACATTTAGTTGTTTAAGGACCTGTGCAAACAATTTCGAACAAAAGTTCGATCCCCTGTCAGATTGTAGCACACGTGGGACACCCAAAACAGAAAAAAACTGAGACAATGCACGGACTACAGATTTTGCAGTAATGGTACAAAGAGGATATGCAGCTGGATACCGAGTGCACAGACACATCACAGTCAACAAGTAACAGGCCCCGACTTAGACAGTGGCAGTGGGCCTACACAATCTATTAACAAATGTTCAAATGGTTGTCCTATAGCTGGAATTGGACACAGTGGAGCTGGTTTCAAAGACTGATTGGGCTTACAAGTCAACTGACACGTGTGACATGATTTTATGTACGTGAACACATCTCTTTTTAAACAAGGCCAAAAGAAATACCTCAATACACGGTCATAAGTTTTCCTACACCCAATGTCCAGACTGATCATGAGAGATCTGTAAAACCACAGGCCGAAATTTAAGAGGAACAACCACTTGATACACAGGATCACCAATAAACTCATCTAACTGAGGTGTCCATTTTCTCATCAACACATCATTGTGCACAGAGTAGCCATGACACTTGTTCCTAACCTCCACTGCAGAACAAACCTCCTCCCACAAAGCCGCCAAAGTGTTGTCTTGCTTTTGCTCCTTCACCAAATCACTGCAAGAAATAGACCAGGGAGCCACAGGCACAGTCAAATCATTTTTAGAGTCATCATCAGAACACTTATCTCTCTGCGTCCTTGAACGGGTCACCACACAGGCACCGAACACGTCTGGAAACTGCACTTCATTCTCATCAGGCTTATTACGCAGCACAGGAACATCAGTCACCATCACAGGTGGAGGGACATCCGCCCACACCCGGCTACCTGCAATGTCATTGCCTAAGATCATGTCCACCCCATCCACAGGTAAGGCTGGAAGTACCCCAACAGCCACCTCACCCTGGAAAAGATCACACTGAGCATCATGTTGTGCTGTGGCACACTCAAAACATTCATGCTCATCCCCATAACAGGAATGTCTGAGCCAACAGAATTTTTATTTGAGAATGGCAAAGCAGAAGCCACAATAAGAGTCAAAAGCACCAGTGTCACGTAAAATTCTTACACGCACCTGCTCTTCACTGTCCACCAGGGACACAAAACCATCAGTAATAAATGGCAAATATGACTCCAACTCAGGCTTAACAGTAACCTTTGTCACTTCCTGCCCCTTCACAACAGATGCAGTGCACATGGCAGGCTTAGCACCACCAGTACCCTGTTTAAGACGAGACTTCAGTGCATAACAGTCACTTTTCCAGTGTCCGCGCTTGTGACAATAATTACAAACTTGTTCAGACTCCCGTGAAAACCTTCCATTTCTAGACTCGAAATCAGGCCTTTCTGAAAAACCTCCACGTGACCAGAGCAGCCCAAACTACTCCCAGATGAATGGGTCAGATAATAATCATCAGCAAGCGCCGCAGCCTCCACCACAGACTTAACTCCACGCTCAACAGTGTAAGTTGCAATATGCTCAGAAACATAATTTTTAAACTGTTCCAGCAAAATTAAATCACAGAGACTTTCAAAAGTGGTGACATTAGGTGAGGAGCACCAACTGTCAAAATGAGTAAACAGATCCCGCATACACTCCAAATGAGACTTTTCACCACGTTTCCACCCCCCGAAAACACTGTCTATACACCTCAGGCACTAACTCATAGGCTTTAAGTACAGCAGATTTACAGTACTATCCTCCACACAATCAGCAATATTCAAAGCAGAAAAAAGCCTGTTGAGCTTTACCAGTGAGAACACACTGTAACAACAACATGCATGTAGAATCTGACCAACCACGAGTCTCAGCTAAACGCTCAAAGAAAAAAATGTTTCTGGGTCTTTTTCATTAAATTTTGGAACCAATCTCAAATCACCCAAATCATCCGACGTAACTCCCGCATGCACACCCAGAGGGCGCTCCACACCATCCAGCTTACCTTCAACAATACGCTGAAGTTTCCGCCTCGCCACCTCAATTTTAGTCATTCCAACTCCTGATGCTGTCTTTCAGATTCCTGCTCAGCTTCCAATTTCAACAAAAGCAATTCCTTCTGCTGTTCAAAAGATAAACCAGAGGCACTCATCCCAACAGACGAGAGACAAGTCCCCAAACGCACCAGGCCCAACAGTACCAGGCTTTAAACACCAGTCTCAAACAACTTGGACTTCAAATTACCTTTAATATATTCTTTAGTTATCTGAATTGTACCAACTTCAACCTTATAATGTGCTGCCAACATCAAAGTTGCTTTTTTGTACAAAACATCCAAGCCATTTCACATGGCGACTCAATAAAATCTTCAACAACTTCATCCATGGCGAAACTTCACAAGAGACCAAACAGAAGGTTAAGTGAGAACCCGTCTAATGTACACCACCGGCTTTAACGACAGCCAACCAAAGACGAGGACGCCCTCGCTAAACTACCTACGCACCAACTTACAAACTCAAACCCTAGTCTTCGTGAGGCGTAGCGGTGGGTTTTTAAGCACTTATAACCCAGTGGCACGCTACAGGCGACCAGCACGCTGGCAACCACACGAACCACGGAAATGCACCCGAGCCGAAGTAGGGAAAGGGAAAAAGTGGAAGCTCCACCCGCCGTACCTCTGCACTAAAAAACCCCGCGGTGAACTCCTGTTGGTAAATGCCGCTACAACCTACCAGGGGACACCCGTCTAAACGTAACACCAGTGCACATCAGAGGATTCACACTTACCTTCCACAAAATAACACACTGCGTCCCAAAACCATGGAAAAATGCTCCCTCAAGCTGCACAAACAACGCAACCGAACTTGACTTCTGGCACGTCTCCAAAAAGTGCAAACTAACAAATAAGAAAATGACGTCATGGGCTTCCCCCAACACACGCCAATCAGAATGCACAGATAACTCAGACAAGGCCAAAAGCCGACAAAATACAAGCGCTATCCAATACGCCCAAGCACCCAGTCCAACACTGTAATCCACAACAGAAACACGGTTAGACAAAATGACTTAAACTACAACATGTTACTAAACCTAAAAACGGACGAGCCCCCAATTTGTTATGACCGGCTCAAAGCCATAACAAAAATGGAGACCATGCCGGAGTAACGTGCATAAAATAAGAATTTATTAACAAAAAAAAGATAAGGTGTGAACGTCAGCGTCAGTGGTGAAGGCAGGTGTTTGGATGTATGTATGTGTGCGAAGATGTGTGACATGTGAAATTAAAAAGCAAAGTCAAAGGTGCATGTCGAAGGACCCGGAGCCCAGCAACCGCACGTCAGGGACCCGAAGCAGCAGAGAGGGAGAACTAAGCTTTATAGTGCGTCCTCCGGAAATGAGCACCCTGCAGACAAAGAAGAGGGCAAAACAAACAACCAAATACCCAGCCCACAAGGCCAGGGCCGTAACAGTGAATATTTGGAATAATCGTCCTGATAATATTACAATACTTGGTACATTGGTTGGTTTTAAAAGGCTTACAAAAAGAATATATTCACACCCGTTTAGTTTGAAAGATTAGTTTACCATTTTTGTCATTGTTCACTATTACTTGTTTGGTTGTGTTTTGAAATTCTTGAAAGGGTAGTTGTAAAACAGCTAACTGATCACCTGCAGAGGAATGGTCTATTTGAAGAGTTTCAGTCAGGTTTTAGAATTCATCATAGTACAGAAACAGCATTAGTGAAGGTTACAAATGATCTTCTTATGGCCTCAGACAGTGGACTCATCTCTGTGCTTGTTCTGTTAGACCTCAGTGCTGCTTTTGATACTGTTGACCATAAAATTTATTACAGAGATTAGAGCATGCCATAGGTATTAAAGGCACTGCGCTGCGGTGGTTTGAAATCATATTTATCTAATAGATTACAATTTGTTCATGTAAATGGGGAATCTTCTTCACAGACTAAAGTTAATTATGGAGTTCCACAAGGTTCTGTGCTAGGACCGATTTTATTCACTTTATACATGCTTCCCTTAGGCAGTATTATTAGAAAGCATTGCTTAAATTTTCATTGTTACGCAGATGATACCCAGCTTTATCTATCCATGAAGCCAGAGGAGACACACAATTAGGCTAAACTGCCAGGATTGTCTTACAGACATAAAGACATGGATGACGTCTAATTTCCTGCTTTTAAATTCAGATAAAACTGAAGTTATTGTACTTGGCCCCACAAATCTTAGAAACATGGTGTCTAACCAGATCCTTACTCTGGATGGCATTACCCTGACCAATGTTGATCCAGGATATGTCCTTCAATGCGCATATTAGCAAATATGTAGGACTGCTTTTTTGCATTTGCGCATATCTCTAAAATTAGGAAGGTCTTGTTTCAGAGTGATGCTGAAAAAACTAATTCATGCATTTATTTCCTCTAGGCTGGACTATTGTAATTCATTATTATCAGGTTGTCCTAAAAGTTCCCTAAAAAGCCTTCAGTTAATTCAAAATGCTGCAGCTAGAGTAGTAACGGGACTAGAAGGAGAGAGCATATCTCACCCATATTGGCCTCTCTTCATTGGCTTCCTGTTAATTCTAGAATAGAATTTAAAATTCTTTCTTACTTATAAGGTTTTGAATAATCAGGTCCCATCTTATCTTAGGGACCTCATAGTACCATATCACCCCAATAGAGCGCTTCGCTCTCAGACTGCAGGCTTACTTGTAGTTCCTAGGGTTTGTAAGAGTAGAATGGGAGGCAGAGCCTTCAGCTTTCAGGCTCCTCTCCTCTGGAACCAGCTCCCAATTCAGATCAGGTAGACAGACACCCTCTTACTTTTAAGATTAGGCTTAAAACTTTCCTTTTTGCTAAAGCTTATAGTTAGGGCTGGATCAGGTGACCCTGAACATCCCTTAGTTATGCTGCTATAGACGTAGACTGCTGGGGGGTTCCCATGATGCACTGTTTCTTTCTCTTTTGCTCTGTATGCACCACTCTGCATTTAATCATTAGTGATTGATCTCTGCTCCCCTCCACAGCATGTCTTTTTCCTGGTTCTCTCCTCAGCCCCAACCAGTCCCAGCAGAAGACTACCCCTCCTGAGCCTGGTTCTGCTGGAGGTTTCTTCCTGTTAAAAGGGAGTTTTTCCTTCCCACTGTAGCCAAGTGCTTGCTCACAGGGGGTCATTTTGACCGTTGGGGTTTTACATAATTATTGTATGGCCTTGCCTTACAATATAAAGCGCCTTGGGGCAACTGTTTGTTGTGATTTGGCACTATAAAAAATTGATTGATTGATTGAATACCAGTTACATCTGGTGGACCTTGCCTCCACGCACAGCCTCAATAGGGGTTGGACCTTATTCTTCTCTGGAGTTGCCCAGGGTGTGAGGTGCCGGGTGGGTGTGGGGATATTCACAAGTCCCTGGGTGACCACTACATTGGAGTTTACCCCAGTAGATGAGAGGGTTGCCTCCTTGCGCCTTTGGTGTCCGGGAGGGAAACTCAGACTGTTGTTTGTGCAAAAGCACCGAACAGCAGTTTGGAGTATTTGGCCTTCTTGGAGTCCCTGAATGGAGTCCTGTATGGGGCTCCCTTGGGGGACTTCAACGCACACGTGGGCATGACAGAGACACCTCGAGAAGCATGATTGGGAAGATCAGGCTCTCCGGTCGAAACCGGAGCGGTCGTTTGTTATTGAACTTCTGTGCTTGTCACAGACTGTCTATTATGAACACCATGTTCGAACATAAGGATCCTCATAAGCATGGTGGGCACAGCTAACCAAAAAGATAGCTTCGATAAACATTAATCAGATAACTGAAAAGTTATCTTTTATGACGATAAAACCGATAAACTGTTAAAAAATGTATCTTTATTACAGATAACCGATAACCGACAACTTTAAGTATTGATTTGGATGCGGGGCAGGCACATCAGATTACACTGTCGGCTTCTGATGAACCAGTTTCACTTTAAGCGCCGCAGGGGCTGCTGGTAAATTCAAGGATCACAAACACACAAGAACGCATGAAAAATGAATGAATAAAAAAATAAAACCCCAAACACTATCATCTTTCAAAAGCAGTAAAACACAGTATTAGAAGTCACAGTTTATTTCGGTATTAGATACGTCATTTACAAGCTAAAAGCTGCTGTTTTTTTCACACACTCTCAACCCTGCAGCTTAAATAACCGAAATACGTCCATGCATTTTTAATGCATTGATAGGCAGAGTAAAATACACGTAGTAAATATAAATTCTTACCTGCTAGTTTCAGTGGGATTCATCTGAAAAATAATCATCCTGAGATTATCCAAAACGGTCTTAATGCTGAAGAAACATCCCTCTGTACACAGCTGCGCTGTGAGAGCTCCTCTCTCCCACTGAGTCTTGGTGATACCATCAGCCACAAAGAAATCAAATAAAATAATGTTAAAATTAGTCCATTTTGTGTTTGTGTTGAGTGGACTTCTTCCTTCTTTCGGATGGTGGACGGCACCAGCTTAAGGTGCATTTACCACCTGTGAGTGATCGCTGAGATTTTACAAAACCTTAACTCCTGGCAGCCAAAGTCATTTGTTTAGAGGCGATTAAGTAATCCAGCGTCCTTTAGATATTTAAATAATTCTTTTTACATGAGTGTGATGGGTTTTGCAACAGATTTCCAAGGGACAAGAGATGGAAACACTATAACATCCGAAGTGGTGACGCAATGCTCCCTGCGTCGACCGACCAGTCACGTTTTGAGTTTAATGATGACGTCATCAGCAAGCGACAGCCAGTCTGCCATAAATAAACACACAACAGATGGACTAAAATGTTTGATTTTAGGGTTTCCAAACATTTATGACCGTTACACTTTTCTCACTTTACCAGCAAAAAAAAAAAGTTATCAGACTGAATGTTATCAGAAATACATTTATCAGAAGATAATTGATCCAATGATGTTTTAAAAACGTATCTGAAAAGCTAATCTGCTAGCAAAAACATTATCTTTGATAATTATCTGCTATCGGATTAGCTGAACTGTGCCCACCACTGCTCATAAATGTAAATGGTACCAGAGCACCCTAGGCCGAAGATCGATGTTAGATTTTGTGATCGTACCATCTGAAAGAGGCCGCATGTTCTGGACACTCAGGTGAAGATAGGGGAAAAGCTGTCAACTGATCATCTGGTGGGAGTTTGATCAGAGGATGGGGGAGGACTTTGGACAGACCTGGTGAGCCCAAACGGATAGTATGGATGAACTGGAACATCTGGAGGAGCCCACTGTCTGACAGATCTTCAACTCACACCTCCGGCGGAGCTTTTCTAGCATCCCTGTGGAGGTTGGGGGCATTGAACAAGAATGGGCAATGCTCAAAGCTTCCTACAGTGGGGAGCTGTGGTGCCTCAAGGGCGGCAACCGTCGAACACTGTGGTGGACACCAGTGGTCAGGAAAGCCGTCTAACTGAAGAAGGAGTCCTTCCGAGATATGTTATCTCGGAGGACTCCGGAGGAAGTTGCAAGGTACCAGCAGGCCTGAAGGACGGTAGCCTCTACTGTGGGGGAGGCAAAGCAGACTTTCAGTTGGCACCAAGGTGCTTCTGGTGGACCGTGAAGCACCTCAGGTGAGGAAAACAAGGAACCATCCACACTGTTTACAGGAAAGATGGAACTTTAGTAACCACAACTGAGGATGTAATCCGAAACTGGAAGGAACACTCTGAGGAACTCCTGCATCAGACCAGAATGACCTCTATGGTAGGGGCAGAGCTGGAAGGTGATGGAGGATTATTATCAATTTCCATGGTGGAAGTCACTGAGGTAGTCAAACAAGGCCCTGGGGGTTGATGAAATCTGTCCAGAAATGCTGAAAGCTCTGGGTGTGGAGGGACTGTCTTGGATGAGTCGTCTCTTCAACACTGCGTTGAGGTCCGGGACAGTGCCCAAGGAGTGGCAAACTGGGGTGGTGGTCCCCGTATTTAAAAAAGGGGACCAATTGTGTGTGTCAAAAGTGTGTGCCAATTACAGGGGCATCACACTACTCTCCCTGTATCAAGTCTACACCAACATTTCTGGAGCCTACAAAGCTGCACCATCTCCACACCTGGGTCTCTCTGACCACCTTCCTCTGACCCTGACCCCATCCTAAAGTCTCTGATCTGCAGAAGCAGACCAGTCACAAGAACTGTCCAAGGTTGGGGGGAGGAAGCCACTTATCTTCTGCAGGACTGTTCTGAGAACACAGACTGGGAGGGGGCAGATCTGGAGGAATCCCCTCAGCTGTCCTGGCCTACATACACTTCTGCACTGAGGCAGTGTTGACCGTCACTGGGGTGTGGTTCGGGAACACATCAAGGTGTTCCCAAATCACAAACCGTGGATGGACAGTCATGTTCGGTCGCTCCTCAAGGTTCGCGATGTTGCCTTCAGGTCAGGTGACATGCAGGCCTACAGCCACGTCCGGAGGGATCTGAAAAGGGGATCAGAGAGGCCAAACAGAGGTACAAGCAGTGCCTCAAATGACACGCTGCCCACAATAACCCCCACAGCATGTGGACTGCCATCAAAGACATTACAGACTTTAAGGGCAGCAGCTCACAGATCAGCCCTGACAGCACACTGGCTGACACCCTGAACCATTTCTCTGCACGCTTTAACATGCAGAATATCAGAGCAGATCCTCAAACCACCTCATCAAGTGAAGAACAGGCACTTGTGCTGCAGCAACACCAGGTGAGATCTGCTCTGAGGTGCATCAAGACCTCTAAAGCGGCAGGACCTGACGGGCTGTCAGGCACAGGGCTATGTGCTCAGCCCAGCCCTGTTCACCCTCTTTACTCAGGATTGCACCACCATCCACTGTTCTAAGACATTTGAAGTTTGTTGACAATGAGGAAGCTCTCTACTGGGAGGAGGTACAACATCTGACCCAGTGGTGTTCAGAGAATAACCTGCTTCTGAACACCACCAAAACTAAGGAGGTCATTGTGGATTTCAGGAGGACCAGAAAGACCAACCCCCGACCACTTTAGACGGTGGAGGTCGTCAAACACATCCGGGACACCATCTGCTTGCCCTGCTCCCATCAGTGAAGCGATTCTGCAACATAAAAACCTACTAGACTAGCAGATTGAGGAACAACTTTTTCCCCAGAGCTGCAGTCACCATCACTCCCCCCATACTCACCAGCTTCAGCTACAGACTGAGTCACAGACTATTGCTCCTCCTACTGGATTTTAAACAGCCATGGGCAGTGCAATTCTTACATCTTAGTTTACACTGTAAATAACATGTCTATTGTTGTCTCTTGCACCTTATTGTGCTTACATTTTATTTATTCTATTTTTTATATTTGATCATTGCTGCTACTGACTGGTTGTCACCAACAAAGTTTTGTTGTTTGTTACAATGACAATAAAGTCTCTTATCTCTTAAAGTCTTCCAGGGTGCTAGAAAGGAGGGTTCGACCGATAGTCAAACCTCTGATTGAAGAGGAACAACCACGATCCTGGTCGTGGCACAACCGACCAGCTCTTCACTCTCTCAAGGATCCTGGAGGGGGCCTGTGAGTATGCCCATCCAGTCTACATGTATTTTGAGGACTTGGAGAAGGCGTATTATTGGGTACCCCAGAGATACTGTGGGGGCGCTGCAGGAATATGGAGTCAGGCAGTCCCTTCTCAGGGCCATCCAATCTCTGTACTCACAAAGCAAGAGCTGTGTTCAAGTTCTCTGAAGTAAGTCGGACTCGTTTCCGGTGGGGTTGGCCTCCACCAGGGCTGCGCCTTGTCACCAATCCTGTTTGTGATATTCATGGACAGGATATCGAGGCATAGTCTGGGGGAGGAGGGTTTCCAGTTTGGTGGGCTCAGGCTCTAAAAGCAGTGGCTTTTTGCAGATGATGTGGTCCTGTTGGCTTCATCGTGACCTCCAACACTGACTGGATTGGTTCACAGCAGAGTGTGAAGGTGCTGGAATGAGGATCAGCACTGCTAAATCTGAGGCCATGGTTCTCAGCAGGAAACTGATGGATTGTCTACTCCAAGTAGGGAATGCGGTCTTGCCCCAAGTGACGGAGTGCAAGTACCTTGGGGTCTTGTTAACGAGTGAAGGGACAATGGAGCGTGAGATTGGCCGGAGAATCGGTGCAGCAGGGGCGGTATTGCATTCACTCTACCGTACTGTTGTGACAAAAAGGGAGCTGAGTCAAAATCATGGGTACAAGTGGCTTAAATGGACTTCCTTAGGAGGGTGGCTGGTGTCTCCCTCAGAGATAGGGTGAGAAGCTCAGTCATCCGTGGCGAGCTCAGAGGAGAGACACTACTCCTTTACATTGAAAGGAGCCAGCTGAGGTGGTTCAGGCATCTGGTAAGGATGCCTCCTTGTCGCCAACCTAGGGAGGTGTTCCAGGAACGTCCATCTGAGAGGAGACCCTGGGGAACACCCAGGACTAGGTGGAGAGATTATATCTCCACACTGGCCTGGGAACGTCTTGAGATCACCCAGTCAGAGGTGGTCAATGAGGCTCAGGAAAGGGAAGTCTGGAGTCCCCTGTTGGAGCTGTTGCCCCGCGACCTGATCCCGGATAAGTGTTCAAAGATGAGAGAGTGAGGGTGATGTGCAGAGCTGCAGTAACTACAGAGACCCAAAGTTGATCAGCCACACCATGAAGTTATGGGAAAGAGTTAGAAAGGAGGTGAAGCTCTGTGAGCAGCAATATGGTACTATGTTCAGAAAGAGCACTACAGATGCAATGCTTGCTCTGAGTACTGATGGAGAAGTATAGATAGGGTGCCAAGAGAAGTTGTATGAGGAAGCCAGGAGTGGCAGAGAAGTATGTTGGGGTAGTACAGGACATGTACAAGGATAGTGTGACAGTGGTGAGATGCGCAGTAGGAATGACAGACTCATTCATGGTGGAGGCGGGATTACACCAAGGACCAGCTCTCTTTTCTTGTTCACAACGGTGACTGACAGGTTGATGGATGAGATCAGGACCTTTTTCCACAGCAGGGGGTGAAAATCAACTTTCAGTGAAGACAAGCTGGCTTAAAAAAACAGTTCAACCATTATTTCCAGATATTTTTGTCACTTTTATCGTTGTTTTTCCAGCAGAGCCTGTGGGAACTCACTGCCTACAAACAGAACCTGAAATAAACAGTAATTATTATCATTGTAACAATCACATCAAAGAATGCACTGGAGCATAATCAGCAGTAATGTCCTGGTACTAGTGGTTCTGCCCCATGACTGGGCTTCCTTTGGAAGAAAAACCTCTTACTGGCTTTGATGGTGAAAGCTTTGACTTCACTGCCCATGTCATTGGAGGCGTTACACAGAGCGCTGATGTCCGACGTTACTTTGACTGACACCACACTGTGAGTCATGTGATCATTTGCCCTTTTCACCACCTCATACCAGTTCTGTGGACACATGCACGCACACGCACCACACACACACCACACACACACACACACACACACACACACACACACACACACACACACACACACACACACAGAGTCACTCTGATAGCATCATCGTGAAACATTGGTACAATCACAGAGCTGAAAATGTCTTTTTGACTGCCTTTTTGACTTTTGCTACCTGGCTGCCGGTGATGCTCCAGTCGATGCTGGGGAGTGGATGACCCTGTGCCTCACAGCTCAGGTTTACCATCTGACCCGTTTCCTCCTCCTGCTGTACCTCTCTGTCCACACCCACCAGATGGGGACCACCTACACCAAACACACAGTCAACAACTCATTCACCTGCACTACAAACACCACACAGCATTGTGTGTCCATGTCAAAGCTCTTTACTTTAGGGGTCAAGGTCTAAGACACATGGGCGGCACCAAGGGGATGCTAGAGTGCCCCCTGGATTTGTCATAGCACCCCAAAGAAAATAATTCCTCATTTATTATTTTAGTTTAATTTCATCCCATGTTTTGAAGGCCTTGTCTACACTGAAATTGAACTTCTGCTATACACCTTTTTCTTTATCATTTTCAAAAAGTGTTCCATTCAAGAAATATCTCCGTCCTCACAGATCCACTGAAACCGCATGAAAATGCTGTAGTACATATGCCAGGCCTGTATGCAGCGCTGTAACACCAAGACATGGGACTAATGTAGCAACAAAAGCTGAAACTTCAGAAGCCGGCTCACGGATTAAATAAAGTCTTTTAATCTGATCTGTTGCCAGAATTCAAGATCACAGATAAAAACTGTTCTACACATGACACCCTTGTTTTGGAAGATGACGTCGATAATTCATTATGACGGAGGTTACTTTGTTGAGGGTTTTTTTTTAAAGAGTTTTTAAAGAAGCCCCCCAGCTTCTGTCTGCTCAGTGAGTTTCTCAGACTGAGCTGGAGGACACCGGCATTCTTCCACAACCAGGAAGAAAATAACAATATATGCTAAATAAAATATGCTAAATTAGACTGTTAAATGACACTGTTAACAACATGTTACAGAGGCAGGGCGATGACATCATCCTTTGAGTTTTCCACAATAAGACACTTATGGTGTTTTCAGATTTATGTGATTAGACAAATATTCCACTCATAAAAGAAAAGAACATTCAAGAGAACTGATTGTTTTACGCAAAATGAGTGTAACATGACGTTCAATGACATCACGTTCAACAATGTCACAATAATAATAAATTTTATTTAGAATGCACCTTTCATTAATAAAAATCTCAAAGTGCAACAGGAAAAAAATAAAACCAAGGATAAATAAGAGAATAACAACATAAAATCTTAAGATACAACCCCAATTCCAATGAAATTGGGACGTTGTGTAAAATGTAAATAAAAACAGAATACAATGATTTGCAAATCATCTTCAACCTATATTCAATTGAATACACCACAAAGACAAGATATTTAATGCTGAAACTGATAAACTTTATCGTTTTTGTGCAAATATTTGCTCATTTTGAAATGGATGCCTGCAACAGGTTTCTAAAAAGCTGGGACGGTGGTATGTTTACCACTGTGTTACATCACCTTTCCTTCTAACAACACTCAATAAGCATTTAGGAATGTAAATGTTTATTACATGGAAAACAATACAAAAACTTTGGGACTTTTTTTTGTCTGTTGACTGCGAATATCTGGTTTATACGATGATGGTTTAGGTGAGTTTTTCTGTACATGGGACTGAACAATAAATTTACCTCTCAAAAGCTTTGATGATGAAGTCACTTCCATCCCACACAGCTGACTTTATTTTCCCAAATTTTTCTTCTGTTCGGATCTGAAGGGGATCTGTACTTCTTGAAGCCCTTGATGTTGTTATGTGTCGGACGCAGCTCGGAGAACCGACCAGCGTTTGAAGGACCCAGTATGAAATAAGCAGAGCACGGTACAAAGGCTAACTGAATTTAATACATAACAGTGATGTGATACAAAACAACAAAAGAATGTGCGGTCTGGCGTGGTGGTGATACGGTGCGCTCCCAGCAGCGCTAACGGTCCGGAGCCAGAAGCCGTTCGGACCCAAGGACCCCGCCGACACCCCCCAGGTGGCCGCAACAAACCGAGTCTGTGAAAGAAGGAACCATTATGTGAGTCCACACTCTACACACAGAGAGACCACTCAAAGGTGTACATAAACAGCAAACACTTCCTGGCTTAATTACTAATCAGCTTCTCAACCTGCAGGCATGGAACATCCAGTTCACAAAACTCCACTGCAGTGGAAGCCGATACATGACTAACGTACAGCTCAATATAATAAGGTGTGAGGGACACCACATTTACTGACTGTATAAACGTTAGTCACAAAATCTAACGTACCTCAGGAAGTGTGCTGACGAGCGTGAGACCTTACCCCCTCCTCTTTCACAGACCGTGCATCAAACCCTGGACGTTCTCTGCATCCACTGATGATGAGATGGCTCCCGAGACGACGATCTCACCCGTCTGGTCACAAGGTCGAGTCTCTGGCAAATACACACTGTATACTCCAGTCTTAAATGCCACCATGTTCCAATCCATATAGATGCACCACAGCTGTGAGTCCTGACGAGCCGCAGGTGATCAGGGTGAGGTCCTGATAACCTCAGCAACACAGCCACTCAGTCCCAAATGCAAGCCACCTGGAAGGAAAAACAAAAGACAGAAACAAAAAGGCAGCCAGGCCCCCCCAGCCATACAACAGATGTGTCTATTTGTGGCTCCAAATGCACAGCAACCCGTCATTTACAGCGAATAAATAAATAAAATGGCCTCCCACATCCAGAAACATGCAGGTTGGGTGAATTGGTGACTTTAAGTTGCCTGTCAACAGGTGACCCTGCGATGCACCGGCATCCTGTCCAAGGTCTACCCCCCACTCACCACAGAGACAGCTGGGACAGGCTCCAGCTCTCCCATGATTTTTCATCAGGTGTAGAAGCACTGGCGGTACAGTGACACCAACACACCATCAGGAGTACCTGGGATTCAGAACACCACTTTTCAGTCCAAAGGCAAGTGCTGAAACTTATCTTGATATTGGATCTTGATATCACAGATCCAATGTGAATGTAGCCAAGAAGCTTTGCTAAATCAAGGAAAAAGAACGATGGCATCACTGCACTGAAATGAATCACAGACCTTTTGGGTTGGACGGGCAAAACCCAGAACTTCAAAGTGGGAAAAACCAGCAATGTGCTTTCTACAAAATCCAGTCTCCTCCAACTTTTTTTAACACTTTGTTTATTTTTTTTCATAATAACAGAAGCAAGTTCCACAGCCAATTGAACTGTGAGTTAAGTTTCATGTTGGTACCATAAGTGAAATATTTAGTGGGTTTAGTGGGTCTTCAGCCACTGTCTTTGTTTGCCAAATTAAAAGTACCTGCTCACAGCAGCTGTGCATGCATGCGTGTGTGCGTGCACACACGCATGCATGTATTTATGTATGTCTATATGTATGTATGTGTGTGCATGTGTACAGTACACGATAACAAACTGCTACAAGCATGAAGTACGGCGAAAAACATCACAGATTTACTGACTACAGTCAGAGACAAACCATGTCTTCCACTCAGTCTAAGTTCAAAACATCACAGCACAAGAACTGTATCCTTTAAAGTCACAAGAATTATCTCAAATCAAAACAAGATCAGTCCTCAAAACAGTTAAGCACATAAAATCTTTAACTTGCCTGGTAACATCTGATACCTTGGAAACATCATCCATGGCCATCAGGACATGACGCATGAGTTTCTTCTTCCTGTAGTGCATCTTCAGTGTTTGTGTTAATGTTATTCTTAAGGGAATAACTCTGTTGTGTCTGATGATTTGTGGACGTTAATGCTGGATTTTATGGTCGCAAGTTGAGTTTTACCAGCGATGCGTTAGCGGAGCCGCTAAAAGTCAACGATCCAATTCCATTGTTTGCATGGTTTATTTTTCTGTAAGTAATTCGATTGGTGAATCACTGTGAAAGGGTGAGGTCGGCTCATCAAAGCTTACCATCGCAACAGCGTCTTCATGCCAAGCTGGAAATTCTGTGAGCAGACCCACAGATTTCTACATCTCATCAGCTGCATTGAGTTAAATCCACGGTAAATCCATCAATCAGTCCCGTTAAATCCATTATTTCAGCATCGTCCTCACTGCACTAGTTTCTGTCACTCTCAGGTGACAGCGCAATTATTTACATCTACATAGCAGCACGCGCAGTCTGTGTTTTCCCAACACTGAAATCAACAGCTAAGCTTGGGGAACCTTCTCCTATCTCATTCAAACAAATGACTTTCACCTTTTCTTCTAACGTTAAAACTTTTCTTTTCCCAGATGTGGAGCCATTTTTCTTTGTTCTTTTGTTTACTGAAGCAAGGTCACGTTCACGGGAGAGTTTTGATGCAACCTCTGTGGCCAAACTTGGCTGGTAAATTACACAATTGTAAATAAAAAAAAAAAAAAAAAAAAAAAATATATATATTATAATATATATATATAATTTTTACTTGTTTCTCATATAATCTTAAAGCATCTCTTATAGCAAGAGGATTGTTGGAACGTTTCTTTGACTGCTTGCATCCCGGACAGGAGGACCACATCCTGATTTATTGGTAAAAGGCAAGCGTTTTACTACAAGGACACAAAAACTAGACAATAAAAGTAGACTGGGGAAGATGGGGCAGGACAGCCCCATGAGGACATCCAAAAAAGAAGATCATTACAATGACATTAAAAGCTACAGTTTTTTTTGGGGGGGGGGGGGGGGGCTTTATCATTTCTGTGAATTTTCCTGAATCATTTCAGCTGACTGAATAAAACTGTCTTATACTGTAGTTAAGTACTTGTAACATTACAATGACTGACCTTGAACGATGATGTGTACAGAAGCCACGGTGTGCAGGGTTGGAAGCGAGGAAACGGTCACCTCACACACATACTCTCCTGTCGTTTCATAGCTGGCATCCTGGATGAGCAACATGTTCCCCTGTCCCATCTGCTTCCCATCCTACAAAAAAATAAATCCGCACAAAGACAGAAGAATAGGTCACGTTCGTGCTGATTTCCTCTGCCATGTCACTTGTAACATTACAGTCAATGCGCCATTACTTCCTGTGTATAATCACATGAGCAAATATTACCATGTTAGTGCTAAATGTTTTGGGAAACCAATGCTGGCATTTCCAAAGTAACAAGAGACGTTAAAAAGGGGATCAAATCAATCAATTTGGCATCCAGAAAGTCCGTTTTATATGACTTTATTTCTTCTTTGTTGTTTGCAGCATTTGCCCCTAGACAATGTAAAAACTAGGGTTTTTCTTTTAAATGAAAACATTTTAAAATAACAAGGTGGGTGGCACAGTGGATTAGCGGTTAGCACTGTTGCGTCACAGCAAAAAGGTCATGGGATTGCTTCCCGCCTGGTCCTTTCTCAATGGAGGCTCCATGTTCTCCCTTGTTTGTGTGGCTTCACTCTGGCTGCTCCGCCTCCTCCCACATCCAGAGACATGCAGGTTGGGTGAACTGGTGACTTTAAATTGACTGCAGGTGAGAGTATGAATGTTTGCCTGTCAACAGGTGACCCTGCGATGCACCGGCATCCTGTCCTGATGATGATTTGGCTTTCCTTCCAGCTGACTTTATTTTCCCAATTTTTCTTCTGTTTCGCTTTAAGGGAATCTGTACTCTTGAAGCCCTTGTTGTGTCTATTTGTGCCTCCAAATGCACAACAACCCGGCATTTTCAGTGAATAAATAAATAAAATAGCTGGATTTACATGCAGACACATTAACAGTGAACGCTATTTTGAACTAAAGATGGCACCATGAGTCATGTGACCATATTTTTTTGACTCCTCATGTCGCCACTCTCTCTATCAAGGCACTCTACTTTTGGGTGTCTGGCTCGGACCCCCACCACTGAAAATGTCTGTCATGCTCATTTCTGATAAAGTGGTCCCTACTGGTAAATTTGAAGCTGGTTTGAAGTTCGACAATGGAACCCACCACCTCCACCTCCAATGTCGATGTGGCTGCTCATAGCTGTGGTCGCAAGGTCTCTGGTGCCTGTCGCGGCGGCAATCCCCGAACCCGGTGGTGGACACCGGAAGTAAGGGATGCCGTCAAGCTGAAGAAGGAGTCCTACTTATCTGTTGGTAGGTGGGACCCCAGTGGCAGCTGACAGGTACCGGCAGGCCAAGCGTGCCGCAGCCCGTGTGGTCGCAGAGGCAAAAACCCGGGTCTGGGAGGAGTTCGATCGGTCGGCCTCGAAGAGATTCTGGAAAACCGTCCGACGCCTCAGGAGGCGGAAGCAGCTCTCCACCAGCACTGTTTACAGTGTGGGTGGGAGCTGTTGACCCTGACTGGGGATGTTGTCGGGTGGTGGAAGGAGTACTTCGAGGATTTCCTCAATCCCATCGTCACGTCTTCCGAAGAGGAAACAGAGACTGGGGACTCGGAGGTGGACTCATCCATTACCCAGGCCGAAGTCACCGAGGTGGTTAGAAAGCTCCTCGGTGGCAAGGCTCCTGGGGTGGATGAAATCCGTCCTGAGTACCTTAAGTCTCTGGATGTTGTTGGGCTGTCTTGGCTGACACGCCTCTGCAACATCGTGTGGGTTAGGGTTAGGGTTTCAAGTTGTTACCCCAATGAGCTGATCTAGCATGATTTTTGGTGCCCTTTTTTAGGTCTGGCAGGTGTACCCTACCACCAAAAACATCTGTCATTGGTCATTTCTAATACACTTTATTATGCTTATTACATTTTGACTTGCTTTTCTTTGTTACTTACAAAAGCTAAGCTAGCTCAAATTTTCCATGTACTATCCTGCCCCTGAGGACCACACCCACCAGCAGGGGACTGGCAGATTTCCGTTTCCTTGTTTGTCCAAGTACATAGACTAAGATGGTGTGGAAGGAAAAAACGAAGAGACGATGTGAAGGACCCAATAAAAATGAAGAAAAGAAAGAACTGTTGAATTTCTCACCATTTGAGTTCAAAGATTTTAATTTACTAACCTCAGTGTAACACAGAAATGGAGTACCGTATTTTCCAGCGTGTAAGTTGCATTTTTTTTTAACTTTGGGAGGTTCAGCGACTTATCCTCAAATGTGACCTATTTCAAAAAATCCCATGTTTGTTACTAATAGTTATTATTATAATAACTACTTATGTTGGACTTTCCCAATAATCAAAGCACTGAACAAAATGATAAATGAGAGAGAGAGAGAGAGAGAGAGAGAGAGAGAGACAGAGAGTGCAAAAGCATTAGAGTTGTAGAAAAACAAAACAACAGTCTTACCAGGAGAGAAGGGAGCCGTCGAAGTGGCCGTGGGAACTGTGGACAAATAAAACCACACGTGAGTATCTGAACACAGACACATGTTTACAGTTTATTGACGATGGACATGTCTTTTACATGACTGCTTCTGCACACCGTCTTTCCAAGCTAGACAGTGTTGTACCATGGGACACTGGGAAGTATTACCAACTGTAGCTCCCTGACTCACCACTGTGTACTTTATTCTACCGTTAAGCGGACGTCTTTAGACGCCCGACGCCTCAGCCGTTGGTATTTATTTATTTACTAAATCATTCTGGGTAGGACTCTTTTGTATTTGTCTTCTCTTTTCATAAGGACACATGGACATCTTGATCTCTGGTCTATAGATGCTTTGCACTTTGTTATGCCCAAAGCAAGAACTGCACTGACCTCAGGAGGCCCTGCACTTAAATTTAAAGACAGAGATATGTATGTGGGACACAAATAGACTGTATTTAAGACAGAAAGATAAAAACAAAGACATGCATGTAGGACAGTGTGGGCCCATACCCGGCCGTCACTGGTGACAGGGGCTGCGAGGGCTATGCCACGAGTAGGAGGGTCGCCGCGGTGAACACGGAAGCCCAAGGCGCGGGCCCGGGTGGAGCGGGTGCAGATCATGGTGGTAGTAGCAAATATTCAAAAGAGAACTCTGAAGGCCGAAGTGGAGAAGGGTTCCATGTGAACAGCAATGTTAACTGATTCCATCTGCTCAAAGTGATATTAATCAGTGAAATCACCTGCTGGAGTCAGTGGCTGCAAAGAAAACCTGCAGCCTCTTGGCCCTTTCTGGAACAAGTTGCCCACCCCTGCTATAGATCATACCTTGCTACTGGACAAATTACAGACGTATGGTATCAGGGGATTGGCACATGATTGGATAGCGAGCTACTTACACAACAGGTATCTGTGTGTCCACATTGGTGGAAGATTACTTGTGGGGTGTCCCAGGATTCAGTCTATGGGACATTGTTGTTTTGTTTGTATATTAATGATATGTTTGGTTTCCAAGTATGTAAGTTGTATTTTATTTGTGAATAATACGACTGTGTTTTGTAGTGGGGATCATTTGGGACAGCTCCTGGACAAGATGGAGAACAATTACAATTTATACAATGGTTCGATTTAAATAAATTATCACTCAATTCTGCTGAAACTAAGTGTATCATATTTGGAAATAAGTGCAGGAATGTAAGCAAAAATCTATAATTACATGATATTGAAATTGTAACAGATACAAAATTTCTTGGTGTTTATATTGACAATAGATTAAGCTGGAAAACACATATGAACTATGTTAAAGCTAAAATTTCCAAAACCATTGCAATTCAGCATACAGCACAAGACTTCCTCTCCCATCATGCATTGACCATTTTATACCATGCATTACTTGTTCCATATATGACATACTGTGTCGAGGTTTGAGGGAATACATATAGAACTAATACAAGACAGCTATAAGAATTATCAGTAATAAACCATATCATGAGCCAACAGATCCGTTATTTGCTTGTCTACAAATTTTAAAATTCTGGTACTTGGTTGAGTATTACAATACAGATTATGTCCATGATCTGTTTAAAATGAGGGATTCCAGTAACAGTTTGAGAGGAACATTATTATTTGAGAAATTGGAGAGCCGAACTGATGTTAAAATTCATGTTTCCGTCGGGGGTGTGTGTTATGACCGGCTCAAAGCCATAACAAAAATGGAGACCATGCCGGAGTAACGTGCACAAAATAAGAATTTAACAAAAACAAAGATGAGGTGTGAATGTCAGCATCAGTGGTGAAGGCAGGTGTTTGGATGTATTGTATGTGTGCGAAGATGTGTGATATGTGAAATTAAAAAGCAAAGTCAAAGGTGCATGTCGAAGGACACGGAGCCCAGCAGCCGCACGTCAGGCCCCGAAGCAGCAGAGAGGGAGAACTAAGCTTTATAGTGCGTCCTCCGGAAATGAGCACCCTGCAGACAAAGAAGAGGGCAAAACAAACAACCAAATGCCCAGCCCACAAGGCCCAGGGCTGTAACACCCCCCTCACAAAAAGGGGACCCATCAGGGACCTTTACAAACCCATACAAAAAAATTTAACTCATGAAAGGAATCTAATGTACCTCTAGAAGGTGGACAATGTGTGAACCAGGTCACAACATTGTCGTAGACGTTTGGACCACAGAGGTATCCAGGCACCTAAAACACTAGAAGTTTAGACAAAGATCTCGTGGCAAACAGGCACAACAGAGCAGAACACCTGGTCACCAGTCTTCACAGGTGTCTGCCAGGCAAAGTTGTTCAATGCGCCCGAGACAACGCATCCGCCACCACATTATCACAGTCTTTAATATGTTGTATTTCAAGGCAATAAGATTGAAGCAATAGGGCCCAACGCATTAAACCTTGGTTGGGAGACTACAGACTGCTGAGGAAGGTCAGCGGATTATGATCGGAAAAACAGTTACGGACCACATCCGACATAAACACTAAAATGCTGTAAAGACCAAATCAAAGCAAGTGTTTCTTTTTCAATAACGGAATAGTTCCTCTGATGACGATTGAATTTTCTTGAAAAGAAACAAACTGGTCTATTCACCCATCATCTGCCTGCAACAACACAGCGCCTGCACCAACGAACTTGCATCGACCTCCAACTGAAATGCCCTGTCCCACCTAGGAGCAGCCAAAACAGGGCATTTGAAAGTAATGCCTTGACATGCTCAAATGCTTTCTGGCATAGATTGGTCCACACAAATTTTACCTTTCCTTTTAAAAGATCGGTCAGGGGCGCTACCACAGTAGAAAAATTTTACAGAAACACCTGTAATAGCCCACCATCCCCAAAAACTGCATCAGCTCCTTTTTTGTAGTGGGTAAAGGAAATTGATCAATGGCCTGGACTTTAGCCCGCACAGGCCTCACAGTGCCCTGGCCAACCACACGACCCAGGTATACCGTGCCTTTAGCAAACTCACATTTAGCCAGGTTCACAGTTAGATTGGCCTGAGCCAAGCGGTCAAACACAGCTCCAAGCCGCTCCAAATGCTCCTGCCAGCTATTTGTGAAAACAACCAGGTCGTCTAGGTACACAGCACAGCCTTCCAAGTCCCGCACAACTAAATTCATAAGGCGCTGAAATAACGCTGGTGCATTTCTCAAACCAAACAGCATGACGTTGTACGAGTATAGGCCACTAGGGGTTATAAAAGAAGAATCTGCTTTGCCCTGTCAGGGGGACCTGCCAATACCCCTTTAACAAGTCCAGCTTGGTCACAAAGCTCGCCCCACCACTTGGTCCACACAGTCTTCCATTCGTGGCAAAGGAAAGGAGTCAGGTTTGTGACTGCATTTACTTGACGAAAGTCAGTGCAGAAACGTGGACTCCCATCAGACTTAGGGACCAGAAGGCAAGGAGAAGCCCAGCTAGAATCAGAAGCACCGCAATATCATTCTCAATCATATACCCCACTTCTGCCTCGAGATGAATGCTTTTTTCAGGATGTACTCTGTAAATCTTTGCCTTATAGGCTTAGCATCTCCAACATCAATTGTCGTGCTTTAACCAGGGTTGCGTGATGGAGTATCACCAAAAATACAAGGAAAGCTGTGAATTAACTGGACCAACTGATCTCTTTGCCATGGCGCCAAGTGGCCCAAAAACTTTACAACCTTTCCAAAGACTCTGTATTTTTCAACCGACCAGTTACAATAGCATCATCCGGACTAGGAAGATCGTCAACATCCAGCTCTGCCACAACTGGAGATCCTGATGGAACAGACATACAAACAGGATGAGCTACAGAATTCAAAACTGAGTCAGGCTCATGAGCAACATAAGGTCTCAACAGATTAACATGAAACAGTTTCATGCGTGACCTATGGTCAGGTGTAGAAATTAAATAGTTCAAATCTGACAGCTTCTTTAGCACAGAATAAGGACCACAATACTTGGTCTGAAAAGGAGATGTAACCAACGGCATCGAGGCCAGCACTTGATCACCAGGAAAAAACTCTCTATGCTCCATCTTAGAGTCATAGCGCTTTTTCATTTTAAACTGCACTCCCGCAAGCTTTTTCTTAGCAGTTTCCTGAGCAAAATATAGTCTATATCGGAAGCCATTCACAAAATCCAATAAATTACTGGGAGGGTCAGAATCTCTCCAACCATCCTGTACCAACGCCAGGGGACCACAGACCTTATGGCCAAATACCAGGTCATTAGGGCTAAACCCTGTGCTTTCCTGGACCACCTCTCGAGCAGCCAGCAACATCCACGGTAAGGCCTCTTCCCAATCACCCTGCATTTGGACACAAAAGGAACGCAACATGGCCTTTAAAGTCTGGTGAAATCGTTCAAGCGCGCCCTGACTCTGCGCATGACAAGCAGAAGAAAGATTGTGTGTCACATTTAGTTGTTTAAGGACCTGTGCAAACAATTTCGAACAAAAGTTCGATCCCCTGTCAGATTGTAGCACACGTGGGACACCCAAAACAGAAAAAAACTGAGACAATGCACGGACTACAGATTTTGCAGTAATGGTACAAAGAGGATATGCAGCTGGATACCGAGTGCACAGACACATCACAGTCAACAAGTAACAGGCCCCGGACTTAGACAGTGGCAGTGGGCCTACACAATCTATTAACAAATGTTCAAATGGTTGTCCTATAGCTGGAATTGGACACAGTGGAGCTGGTTTCAAAGACTGATTGGGCTTACAAGTCAACTGACACGTGTGACATGATTTATGTACGGAACACATCTCTTTTTAAACAGGGCCAAAAGAAAATACCTCAATACACGGTCTAAGTTTTCCTAACACCCAAATGTCCAGACTGATCATGAGAGATCTGTAAAACCACAGGCCGAAATTTAAGAGGAACAACCACTTGATACACAGGATCACCAATAAACTCATCTAACTGAGGTGTCCATTTTCTCATCAACACATCATTGTGCACAGAGTAGCCATGACACTTGTTCCTAACCTCCACTGCAGAACAACCTCCTCCCACAAAGCCGCCAAAGTGTTGTCTGCTTTTGCTCCTTCACCAAATCACTGCAAGAAATAGACCAGGGAGCCACAGGCACAGTCAAATCATTTTAGAGTCATCATCAGAACACTTATCTCTCTGCGTCCTTGAACGGGTCACCACACAGGCACCGAACACGTCTGGAAACTGCACTTCATTCTCATCAGGCTTATTACGCAGCACAGGAACATCAGTCACCATCACAGGTGGAGGGACATCCGCCCACACCCGGCTACCTGCAATGTCATTGCCTAAGATCATGTCCACCCCATCCACAGGTAAGGCTGGAAGTACCCCAACAGCCACCTCACCCTGGAAAAGATCACACTGAAGCATCATGTTGTGCTGTGGCACACTCAAAACATTCATGCTCATCCCCATAACAGGAATGTCTGAGCCAACAGAATTTTTATTTGAGAATGGCAAAGCAGAAGCCACAATAAGAGTCAAAAGCACCAGTGTCACGTAAAATTCTTACACGCACCTGCTCTTCACTGTCCACCAGGGACACAAAACCATCAGTAATAAATGGCAAATATGACTCCAACTCAGGCTTAACAGTAACCTTGTCACTTCCTGCCCCTTCACAACAGATGCAGTGCACATGGCAGGCTTAGCACCACCAGTACCACTGTTTAAGACGAGACTTCAGTGCATAACAGTCACTTTTCCAGTGTCCGCGCTTGTGACAATAATTACAAACTTGTTCAGACTCCCGTGAAAACCTTCCATTTCTAGACTCGAAATCAGGCCTTTCTGAAAAACCTCCACGTGGACCAGAGCAGCCCAAACTACTCCCAGATGAATGGGTCAGATAATAATCATCAGCAAGCGCCGCAGCCTCCACCACAGACTTAACTCCACGCTCAACAGTGTAAGTTGCAATATGCTCAGAAACATAATTTTTAAACTGTTCCAGCAAATTAAATCACAGAGACTTTCAAAAGTGGTGACATTAGGTGAGGAGCACCAACTGTCAAAATGAGTAAACAGATCCCGCATACACTCCAAATGAGACTTTTCACCACGTTTCCACCCCCCGAAAACACTGTCTATACACCTCAGGCACTAACTCATAGGCTTTAAGTACAGCAGATTTAACAGTACTATCCTCCACACAATCAGCAATATTCAAAGCAGAAAAAAGCCTGTTGAGCTTTACCAGTGAGAACACACTGTAACAACAACATGCATGTAGAATCTGACCAACCACGAGTCTCAGCTAAACGCTCAAAGAAAAAAATGTTTCTGGGTCTTTTTCATTAAATTTTGGAACCAATCTCAAATCACCCAAATCATCCGACGTAACTCCCGCATGCACACCCAGAGGGCGCTCCACACCATCCAGCTTACCTTCAACAATAAGCTGAAGTTTCCGCCTCGCCACCTCAATTTTAGTCATTTCCAACTCCTGATGCTGTCTTTCAGATTCCTGCTCAGCTTCCAATTTCAACAAAAGCAATTCCTTCTGCTGTTCAAAAGATAAACCAGAGGCACTCATCCCAACAGACGAGAGACAAGTCCCCAAACGCACCAGGCCCAACAGTACCAGGCTTTAAAACACCAGTCTCAAACAACTTGGACTTCAAATTACCTTTAATATATTCTTTAGTTATCTGAATTGTACCAACTTCAACCTTATAATGTGCTGCCAACATCAAAAGTTGCTTTTTTGTACAAACATCCAAGCCATTTCACATGGCGACTCAATAAAATCTTCAACAACTTCATCCATGGCGAAACTTCACAAGAGACCAAACAGAAGGTTAAGTGAGAATCCGTCTAATGTACACCACCGGCTTTAACGACAGCCAACCAAAGACGAGGACGCCCTCGCTAAACTACCTACGCACCAACTTACAAACTCAACCCTAGTCTTCGTGAGGCGTAGCGGTGGGTTTTTAAGCACTTATAACCCAGTGGCACGCTACAGGCGACCAGCACGCTGGCAACCACACGAAACCACGGAAATGCACCCGAGCCGAAGTAGGGAAAGGGAAAAAGTGGAAGCTCCACCCGCCGTACCTCTGCACTAAAAAAACCCCGCGGTGAAACTCCTGTTGGTAAATGCCGCTACAACCTACAAGGGGACACCCGTCTAAACGTAACACCAGTGCACATCAGAGGATTCACACTTACCTTCCACAAAATAACACACTGCGTCCCAAAACCATGGAAAAATGCTCCCTCAAGCTGCACAAACAACGCAACCGAACTTGACTTCTGGCACGTCTCCAAAAAGTGCAAACTAACCAAATAAGGAAAATGACGTCATGGGCTTCCCCCAACACACGCCAATCAGAATGCACAGATAACTCAGACAAGGCCAAAAGCCGACAAAATACAAGCGCTATCCAATACGCCCAAGCACCCAGTCCAACACTGTAATCCACAACAGAAACACGGTTTAGACAAAATGACTTAAACTACAACATGTTACTAAACCTAAAAACGGACGAGCCCCCAATTTGTTATGACCGGCTCAAAGCCATAACAAAAATGGAGACCATGCCGGAGTAACGTGCATAAAATAAGAATTTATTTAACAAAAAAAAGATAAGGTGTGAACGTCAGCGTCAGTGGTGAAGGCAGGTGTTTGGATGTATTGTATGTGTGCGAAGATGTGTGACATGTGAAATTAAAAAGCAAAGTCAAAGGTGCATGTCGAAGGACCCGGAGCCCAGCAACCGCACGTCAGGACCCGAAGCAGCAGAGAGGGAGAACTAAGCTTTATAGTGCGTCCTCCGGAAATGAGCACCCTGCAGACAAAGAAGAGGGCAAAACAAACAACCAAATACCCAGCCCACAAGGCCCAGGGCCGTAACAGTGAATATTTGGAATAATCGTCCTGATAATATTACAATACTTGGTACATTGGTTGGTTTTAAAAGGCTTTACAAAAAGAATATATTCACCCGTTATAGTTTGAAAGATTAGGTTTACCATTTTTGTCATTGTTCACTATTACTTGTTTGGTTGTGTTTTGAAATTCTTGAAAGGGTAGTTGTAAAACAGCTAACTGATCACCTGCAGAGGAATGGTCTATTTGAAGAGTTTCAGTCAGGTTTTAGAATTCATCATAGTACAGAAACAGCATTAGTGAAGGTTACAAATGATCTTCTTATGGCCTCAGACAGTGGACTCATCTCTGTGCTTGTTCTGTTAGACCTCAGTGCTGCTTTTGATACTGTTGACCATAAAATTTTATTACAGAGATTAGAGCATGCCATAGGTATTAAAGGCACTGCGCTGCGGTGGTTTGAATCATATTTATCTAATAGATTACAATTTGTTCATGTAAATGGGGAATCTTCTTCACAGACTAAAGTTAATTATGGAGTTCCACAAGGTTCTGTGCTAGGACCGATTTTATTCACTTTATACATGCTTCCCTTAGGCAGTATTATTAGACGGCATTGCTTAAATTTTCATTGTTACGCAGATGATACCCAGCTTTATCTATCCATGAAGCCAGAGGAGACACACCAATTAGCTAAACTGCAGGATTGTCTTACAGACATAAAGACATGGATGACGTCTAATTTCCTGCTTTTAAATTCAGATAAAACTGAAGTTATTGTACTTGGCCCCACAAATCTTAGAAACATGGTGTCTAACCAGATCCTTACTCTGGATGGCATTACCCTGACCAATGTTGATCAGGATATGTCCTTCAATGCGCATATTAAGCAAATATGTAGGACTGCTTTTTTGCATTTGCGCAATATCTCTAAAATTAGGAAGGTCTTGTTTCAGAGTGATGCTGAAAAACTAATTCATGCATTTATTTCCTCTAGGCTGGACTATTGTAATTCATTATTATCAGGTTGTCCTAAAAGTTCCCTAAAAAGCCTTCAGTTAATTCAAAATGCTGCAGCTAGAGTAGTGACAGGGACTAGAAGGAGAGAGCATATCTCACCCATATTGGCCTCTCTTCATTGGCTTCCTGTTAATTCTAGAATAGAATTTAAAATTCTTCTTCTTACTTATAAGGTTTTGAATAATCAGGTCCCATCTTATCTTAGGGACCTCATAGTACCATATCACCCCAATAGAGCGCTTCGCTCTCAGACTGCAGGCTTACTTGTAGTTCCTAGGGTTTGTAAGAGTAGAATGGGAGGCAGAGCCTTCAGCTTTCAGGCTCCTCTCCTCTGGAACCAGCTCCCAATTCAGATCAGGTAGACAGACACCCTCTCTACTTTTAAGATTAGGCTTAAAACTTTCCTTTTTGCTAAAGCTTATAGTTAGGGCTGGATCAGGTGACCCTGAACCATCCCTTAGTTATGCTGCTATAGACGTAGACTGCTGGGGGGTTCCCATGATGCACTGTTTCTTTCTCTTTTTGCTCTGTATGCACCACTCTGCATTTAATCATTAGTGATTGATCTCTGCTCCCCTCCACAGCATGTCTTTTTCCTGGTTCTCTCCCTCAGCCCCAACCAGTCCCAGCAGAAGACTACCCCTCCCTGAGCCTGGTTCTGCTGGAGGTTTCTTCCTGTTAAAAGGGAGTTTTTCCTTCCCACTGTAGCCAAGTGCTTGCTCACAGGGGGTCATTTTGACCGTTGGGGTTTTACATAATTATTGTATGGCCTTGCCTTACAATATAAAGCGCCTTGGGGCAACTGTTTGTTGTGATTTGGCACTATATAAAAAATTGATTGATTGATTGAATACCAGTTACATCTGGTGGACCTTGCCTCCACGCACAGCCTCAATAGGGGTTGGACCTTATTCTTCTCTGGAGTTGCCCAGGGTGTGAGGTGCCGGGTGGGTGTGGGGATATTCACAAGTCCCTGGGTGACCACTACATTGGAGTTTACCCCAGTAGATGAGAGGGTTGCCTCCTTGCGCCTTTGGTGTCCGGGAGGGAAACTCAGACTGTTGTTTGTGCAAAAGCACCGAACAGCAGTTTGGAGTATTTGGCCTTCTTGGAGTCCCTGAATGGAGTCCTGTATGGGGCTCCCTTGGGGGACTTCAACGCACACGTGGGCATGACAGAGACACCTCGAGAAGCATGATTGGGAAGATCAGGCTCTCCGGTCGAAACCGGAGCGGTCGTTTGTTATTGAACTTCTGTGCTTGTCACAGACTGTCTATTATGAACACCATGTTCGAACATAAGGATCCTCATAAGCAGTGGTGGGCACAGCTAACCAAAAAGATAGCTTCGATAAACATTAATCAGATAACTGAAAAGTTATCTTTTATGACGATAAACCGATAAACTGTTAAAAAATGTATCTTTATTACAGATAACCGATAACCGACAACTTTAAGTATTGATTTGGATGCGGGGCAGGCACATCAGATTACACTGTCGGCTTCTGATGAACCAGTTTCACTTTAAGCGCCGCAGGGGCTGCTGGGTAAATTCAAGGATCACAAACACACAAGAACGCATGAAAAATGAATGAATAAAAAAATAAAACCCCAAACACTATCATCTTTCAAAAGCAGTAAAACACAGTATTAGAAGTCACAGTTTATTTCGGTATTAGATACGTCATTTACAAGCTAAAAGCTGCTGTTTTTTCACACACTCTCAACCCTGCAGCTTAAATAACCGAAATACGTCCATGCATTTTTAATGCATTGATAGGCAGAGTAAAATACACGTAGTAAATATAAATTCTTACCTGCTAGTTTCAGTGGGATTCATCTGAAAAATAATCATCCTGAGATTATCCAAAACGGTCTTAATGCTGAAGAAACATCCCTCTGTACACAGCTGCGCTGTGAGAGCTCCTCTCTCCCACTGAGTCTTGGTGATACCATCAGCCACAAAGAAATCAAATAAAAATAATGTTAAAATTAGTCCATTTTGTGTTTGTGTTGAGTGGACTTCTTCTTCTTCTTTCGGATGGTGGACGGCACCAGCTTAAGGTGCATTTACCACCTGTGAGTGATCGCTGAGATTTTACAAAACCTTAACTCCTGGCAGCCAAAGTCATTTGTTTAGAGGCGATTAAGTAATCCAGCGTCCTTTAGATATTTAAATAATTCTTTTTACATGATGTGTGATGGGTTTTGCAACAGATTTCCAAGGGACAAGAGATGGAAACACTATAACATCCGAAGTGGTGACGCAATGCTCCCTGCGTCGACCGACCAGTCACGTTTTGAGTTTAATGATGACGTCATCAGCAAGCGACAGCCAGTCTGCCATAAATAAACACACAACAGATGGACTAAAATGTTTGATTTTAGGGTTTCCAAACATTTATGACCGTTACACTTTTCTCACTTTACCAGCAAAAAAAAAAGTTATCAGACTGAATGTTATCAGAAATACATTTATCAGAAGATAATTGATCCAATGATGTTTTAAAAACGTATCTGAAAAGCTAATCTGCTAGCAAAAACATTATCTTTGATAATTATCTGCTATCGGATTAGCTGAACTGTGCCCACCACTGCTCATAAATGTAAATGGTACCAGAGCACCCTAGGCCGAAGATCGATGTTAGATTTTGTGATCGTACCATCTGAAAGAGGCCGCATGTTCTGGACACTCAGGTGAAGATAGGGGAAAAGCTGTCAACTGATCATCATCTGGTGGGAGTTTGATCAGAGGATGGGGGAGGACTTTGGACAGACCTGGTGAGCCCAAACGGATAGTATGGATGAACTGGGAACATCTGGAGGAGCCCACTGTCTGACAGATCTTCAACTCACACCTCCGGCGGAGCTTTTCTAGCATCCCTGTGGAGGTTGGGGGCATTGAACAAGAATGGGCAATGCTCAAAGCTTCCTACAGTGGGGAGCTGTGGTGCCTCAAGGGGCGGCAACCGTCGAACACTGTGGTGGACACCAGTGGTCAGGAAAGCCGTCTAACTGAAGAAGGAGTCCTTCCGAGATATGTTATCTCGGAGGACTCCGGAGGAAGTTGCAAGGTACCAGCAGGCCTGAAGGACGGTAGCCTCTACTGTGGGGGAGGCAAAGCAGACTTTCAGTTGGCACCAAGGTGCTTCTGGTGGACCGTGAAGCACCTCAGGTGAGGAAAACAAGGAACCATCCACACTGTTTACAGGAAAGATGGAACTTTAGTAACCACAACTGAGGATGTAATCCGAAACTGGAAGGAACACTCTGAGGAACTCCTGCATCAGACCAGAATGACCTCTATGGTAGGGGCAGAGCTGGAAGGTGATGGAGGATTATTATCAATTTCCATGGTGGAAGTCACTGAGGTAGTCAAACAAGGCCCTGGGGGTTGATGAAATCTGTCCAGAAATGCTGAAAGCTCTGGGTGTGGAGGGACTGTCTTGGATGAGTCGTCTCTTCAACACTGCGTTGAGGTCCGGGACAGTGCCCAAGGAGTGGCAAACTGGGGTGGTGGTCCCCGTATTTAAAAAAGGGGACCAATTGTGTGTGTCAAAAGTGTGTGCCAATTACAGGGGCATCACACTACTCAGCCTCCCTGTATCAAGTCTACACCAACATTTCTGGAGCCTACAAAGCTGCACCATCTCCACACCTGGGTCTCTCTGACCACCTTCCTCTGACCCTGACCCCATCCTAAAAGTCTCTGATCTGCAGAAGCAGACCAGTCACAAGAACTGTCCAAGGTTGGGGGGAGGAAGCCACTTATCTTCTGCAGGACTGTTCTGAGAACACAGACTGGGAGGGGGCAGATCTGGAGGAATCCCCTCAGCTGTCCTGGCCTACATACACTTCTGCACTGAGGCAGTGTTGACCGTCACTGGGGTGTGGTTCGGGAACACATCAAGGTGTTCCCAAATCACAAACCGTGGATGGACAGTCATGTTCGGTCGCTCCTCAAGGTTCGCGATGTTGCCTTCAGGTCAGGTGACATGCAGGCCTACAGCCACGTCCGGAGGGATCTGAAAAGGGGATCAGAGAGGCCAAACAGAGGTACAAGCAGTGCCTCAAATGACACGCTGCCCACAATAACCCCCACAGCATGTGGACTGCCATCAAAGACATACAGACTTTAAGGGCAGCAGCTCACAGATCAGCCCTGACAGCACACTGGCTGACACCCTGAACCATTTCTCTGCACGCTTTAACATGCAGAATATCAGAGCAGATCCTCAAACCACCTCATCAAGTGAAGAACAGGCACTTGTGCTGCAGCAACACCAGGTGAGATCTGCTCTGAGGTGCATCAAGACCTCTAAAGCGGCAGGACCTGACGGGCTGTCAGGCACAGGGCTATGTGCTCAGCCCAGCCCTGTTCACCCTCTTTACTCAGGATTGCACCACCATCCACTGTTCTAAGACATTTGAAGTTTGTTGACAATGAGGAAGCTCTCTACTGGAGGAGGTACAACATCTGACCCAGTGGTGTTCAGAGAATAACCTGCTTCTGAACACCACCAAAACTAAGGAGGTCATTGTGGATTTCAGGAGGACCAGAAAGACCAACCCCCGACCACTTTAGACGGTGGAGGTCGTCAAACACATCCGGGACACCATCTGCTTGCCCTGCTCCCATCAGTGAAGCGATTCTGCAACATAAAAACCTACTAGACTAGCAGATTGAGGAACAACTTTTTCCCCAGAGCTGCAGTCACCATCACTCCCCCCCATACTCACCAGCTTCAGCTACAGACTGAGTCACAGACTATTGCTCCTCCTACTGGATTTTAAACAGCCATGGGCAGTGCAATTCTTACATCTTAGTTTACACTGTAAATAACATGTCTATTGTTGTCTCTTGCACCTTATTGTGCTTACATTTTATTTATTCTATTTTTATATTTGATCATTGCTGCTACTGACTGGTTGTCACCAACAAAGTTTTGTTGTTTGTTACAATGACAATAAAGTCTCTTATCTCTTAAAGTCTTCCAGGGTGCTAGAAAGGAGGGTTCGACCGATAGTCAAACCTCTGATTGAAGAGGAACAACCACGATCCTGGTCGTGGCACAACCGACCAGCTCTTCACTCTCTCAAGGATCCTGGAGGGGCCTGTGAGTATGCCCATCCAGTCTACATGTATTTGAGGACTTGGAGAAGGCGTATTATTGGGTACCCCAGAGATACTGTGGGGGCGCTGCAGGAATATGGAGTCAGGCAGTCCCTTCTCAGGGCCATCCAATCTCTGTACTCACAAAGCAAGAGCTGTGTTCAAGTTCTCTGAAGTAAGTCGGACTCGTTTCCGGTGGGGTTGGCCTCCACCAGGGCTGCGCCTTGTCACCAATCCTGTTTGTGATATTCATGGACAGGATATCGAGGCATAGTCTGGGGGAGGAGGTTTCCAGTTTGGTGGGCTCAGGCTCTAAAAGCAGTGGCTTTTTGCAGATGATGGGTCCTGTTGGCTTCATCGTGACCTCCAACACTGACTGGATTGGTTCACAGCAGAGTGTGAAGGTGCTGGAATGAGGATCAGCACTGCTAAATCTGAGGCCATGGTTCTCAGCAGGAAACTGATGGATTGTCTACTCCAAGTAGGGAATGCGGTCTTGCCCCAAGTGACGGAGTGCAAGTACCTTGGGGTCTTGTTAACGAGTGAAGGGACAATGGAGCGTGAGATTGGCCGGGAATCGGTGCAGCAGGGGCGGTATTGCATTCACTCTACCGTACTGTTGTGACAAAAGGGAGCTGAGTCAAAATCATGGGTACAAGTGGCTTAAATGGACTTCCTTAGGAGGGTGGCTGGTGTCTCCCTCAGAGATAGGGTGAGAAGCTCAGTCATCCGTGGCGAGCTCAGAGGAGAGACACTACTCCTTTACATTGAAAGGAGCCAGCTGAGGTGGTTCAGGCATCTGGTAAGGATGCCTCCTTGTCGCCAACCTAGGGAGGTGTTCCAGGAACGTCCATCTGAGAGGAGACCCTGGGGAACACCCAGGACTAGGTGGAGAGATTATATCTCCACCACTGGCCTGGGAACGTCTTGAGATCACCCAGTCAGAGGTGGTCAATGAGGCTCAGGAAAGGGAAGTCTGGAGTCCCCTGTTGGAGCTGTTGCCCCGCGACCTGATCCCGGATAAGTGTTCAAAGATGAGAGAGTGAGGGTGATGTGCAGAGCTGCAGTAACTACAGAGACCCAAAGTTGATCAGCCACACCATGAAGTTATGGGAAAGAGTTAGAAAGGAGGTGAAGCTCTGTGAGCAGCAATATGGTACTATGTTCAGAAAGAGCACTACAGATGCAATGCTTGCTCTGAGTACTGATGGAGAAGTATAGATAGGGTGCCAAGAGAAGAGTTGTATGAGGAAGCCAGGAGTGGCAGAGAAGTATGTTGGGGTAGTACAGGACATGTACAAGGATAGTGTGACAGTGGTGAGATGCGCAGTAGGAATGACAGACTCATTCATGGTGGAGGCGGGATTACACCAAGGACCAGCTCTCTTTTCTTGTTCACAACGGTGACTGACAGGTTGATGGATGAGATCAGGACCTTTTTCCACAGCAGGGGGTGAAAATCAACTTTCAGTGAAGACAAGCTGGCTTAAAAAAACAGTTCAACCATTATTTCCAGATATTTTTGTCACTTTTATCGTTGTTTTTCCAGAGCAGAGCCTGTGGGAACTCACTGCCTACAAACAGAACCTGAAATAAACAGTAATTATTATCATTGTAACAATCACATCAAAGAATGCACTGGAGCATAATCAGCAGTAATGTCCTGGTACTAGTGGTTCTGCCCCATGACTGGGCTTCCTTTGGAAGAAAAACCTCTTACTGGCTTTGATGGTGAAAGCTTTGACTTCACTGCCCATGTCATTGGAGGCGTTACACAGAGCGCTGATGTCCGACGTTACTTTGACTGACACCACACTGTGAGTCATGTGATCATTTGCCCTTTTCACCACCTCATACCAGTTCTGTGGACACATGCACGCACACGCACACACACACACACACACACACACACACACACACACACACACACACACAACACACACACACACACACACACACACACACAGAGTCACTCTGATAGCATCATCGTGAACATTGGTACAATCACAGAGCTGAAAATGTCTTTTTGACTGCCTTTTGACTTTTGCTACCTGGCTGCCGGTGATGCTCCAGTCGATGCTGGGGAGTGGATGACCCTGTGCCTCACAGCTCAGGTTTACCATCTGACCCGTTTCCTCCTCCTGCTGTACCTCTCTGTCCACACCCACCAGATGGGGACCACCTACACCAAACACACAGTCAACAACTCATTCACCTGCACTACAAACACCACACAGCATTGTGTGTCCATGTCAAAGCTCTTTACTTTAGGGGTCAAGGTCTAAGACACATGGGCGGCACCAAGGGGATGCTAGAGTGCCCCCTGGATTTGTCATAGCACCCCAAAGAAAATAATTCCTCATTTATTATTTTAGTTTAATTTCATCCCATGTTTTGAAGGCCTTGTCTACACTGAAATTGAACTTCTGCTATACACCTTTTTCTTTATCATTTCAAAAAGTGTTCCATTCAGAAATATCTCCGTCCTCACAGATCCACTGAAAACCGCATGAAAATGCTGTAGTACATATGCCAGGCCTGTATGCAGCGCTGTAACACCAAGACATGGGACTAATGTAGCAACAAAAGCTGAAACTTCAGAAGCCGGCTCACGGATTAAATAAAGTCTTTTAATCTGATCTGTTGCCAGAATTCAAGATCACAGATAAAAACTGTTCTACACATGACACCCTTGTTTTGGAAGATGACGTCGATAATTCATTATGACGGAGGTTACTTTGTTGAGGGTTTTTTTTTAAAGAGTTTTTAAAGAAGCCCCCCAGCTTCTGTCTGCTCAGTGAGTTTCTCAGACTGAGCTGGAGGACACCGGCATTCTTCCACAACCAGGAAGAAAATAACAATATATGCTAAATAAAATATGCTAAATTAGACTGTTAAATGACACTGTTAACAACATGTTACAGAGGCAGGGCGATGACATCATCCTTTGAGTTTTCCACAATAAGACACTTATGGTGTTTTCAGATTTATGTGATTAGACAAATATTCCACTCATAAAAGAAAAGAAACATTCAAGAGAACTGATTGTTTTACGCAAAATGAGTGTAACATGACGTTCAATGACATCACGTTCAACAATGTCACAATAATAATAAATTTTATTTAGAATGCACCTTTCATTAATAAAAATCTCAAAGTGCAACAGGAAAAAAATAAAACCAAGGATAAATAAGAGAATAACAACATAAAATCTTAAGATACAACCCCAATTCCAATGAAATTGGGACGTTGTGTAAAATGTAAATAAAAACAGAATACAATGATTTGCAAATCATCTTCAACCTATATCAATTGAATACACCACAAAGACAAGATATTTAATGCTGAAACTGATAAACTTTATCGTTTTGTGCAAATATTTGCTCATTTTGAAATGGATGCCTGCAACAGGTTTCTAAAAGCTGGGACGGTGGTATGTTTACCACCGTGTTACATCACCTTTCCTTCTAACAACACTCAATAAGCATTTAGGAATGTAAATGTTTATTACATGGAAAACAATACAAAAACTTTGGACTTTTTTTTGTCTGTTGACTGCGAATATCTGGTTTATACGATGATGGTTTAGGTGAGTTTTTCTGTACATGGACTGAACAATAAATTTACCTCTCAAAGCTTTGATGATGAAGTCACTTCCATCCCACACAGCTGACTTTATTTTCCCAAATTTTTCTTCTGTTCGGATCTGAAGGGGATCTGTACTTCTTGAAGCCCTTGATGTTGTTATGTGTCGGACGCAGCTCGGAGAACCGACCAGCGTTTGAAGGACCCAGTATGAAATAAGCAGAGCACGGGACAAAGGCTAACTGAATTTAATACATAACCGTGATGTGATACAAAACAACAAAAGAATGTGCGGTCTGGCGTGGTGGTGATACGGTGCGCTCCCAGCAGCGCTAACGGTCCGGAGCCAGAAGCCGTTCGGACCCAAGGACCCCGCCGACACCCCCCAGGTTGCCGCAACAAACCGAGTCTGTGAAAGAAGGAACCATTATGTGAGTCCACACTCTACACACAGAGAGACCACTCAAAGGTGTACACAAACAGCAAACACTTCCTGGCTTAATTACTAATCAGCTTCTCAACCTGCAGGCATGGAACATCCAGTTCACAAAACTCCACTGCAGTGGAAGCCGATACATGACTAACGTACAGCTCAATATAATAAGGTGTGAGGGACACCACATTTACTGACTGTATAAACGTTAGTCACAAAATCTAACGTACCTCAGGAAGTGTGCTGACGAGCGTGAGACCTTACCCCCTCCTCTTTCACAGACCGTGCATCAAACCCTGGACGTTCTCTGCATCCACTGATGATGAGATGGCTCCCGAGACGACGATCTCACCCGTCTGGTCACAAGGTCGAGTCTCTGGCAAATAACACACTGTATACTCCAGTCTTAAATGCCACCATGTTCCAATCCATATAGATGCACCACAGCTGTGAGTCCTGACGAGCCGCAGGTGATCAGGTGAGGTCCTGATAACCTCAGCAACACAGCCACTCAGTCCCAAATGCAAGCCACCTGGAAGGAAAAACAAAAGGACAGAAACAAAAAGGCAGCCAGGCCCCCCCAGCCATACAACAGATGTGTCTATTTGTGGCTCCAAATGCACAGCAACCCGTCATTTACAGCGAATAAATAAATAAAATGGCCTCCCACATCCAGAAACATGCAGGTTGGGTGAATTGGTGACTTTAAGTTGCCTGTCAACAGGTGACCCTGCGATGCACCGGCATCCTGTCCAAGGTCTACCCCCCTCACTCACTCACAGAGACAGCTGGGACAGGCTCCAGCTCTCCCATGATTTTTCATCAGGTGTAGAAGCACTGGCGGGTACAGTGACACCAACCACACCATCAGGAGTACCTGGGATTCAGAACACCACTTTCAGTCCAAAGGCAAGTGCTGAAACTTATCTTGATATTGGATCTTGATATCACAGATCCAATGTGAATGTAGCCAAGAAGCTTGCTAAATCAAGGAAAAAGAACGATGGCATCACTGCACTGAAATGAATCACAGACCTTTTGGTTGGACGGGCAAAACCCAGAACTTCAAAGTGGGAAAAACCAGCAATGTGCTTTCTACAAAATCCAGTCTCCTCCAACTTTTTTTAACACTTTGTTTATTTTTTTTCATAATAACAGAAGCAAGTTCCACAGCCAATTGAACTGTGAGTTAAGTTTCATGTTGGTACCATAAGTGAAATATTTAGTGGGTTTAGTGGGTCTTCAGCCACTGTCTTTGTTTGCCAAATTAAAAGTACCTGCTCACAGCAGCTGTGCATGCATGCGTGTGTGCGTGCACACACGCATGCATGTATTTATGTATGTCTATATGTATGTATGTGTGTGCATGTGTACAGTACACGATAACAAACTGCTACAAGCATGAAGTACGGCGAAAAACATCACAGATTTACTGACTACAGTCAGAGACAAACCATGTCTTCCACTCAGTCTAAGTTCAAAACATCACAGCACAAGAACTGTATCCTTTAAGTCACAAGAATTATCTCAAATCAAACAAGATCAGTCCTCAAAACAGTTAAGCACATAAAATCTTTAACTTGCCTGGTAACATCTGATACCTTGGAAACATCATCCATGGCCATCAGGACATGACGCATGAGTTTTCTTCTTCCTGTAGTGCATCTTCAGTGTTTGTGTTAATGTTATTCTTAAGGGAAATAACTCTGTTGTGTCTGATGATTTGTGGACGTTAATGCTGGATTTTATGGTCGCAAGTGAGTTTTACCAGCGATGCGTTAGCGGAGCCGCTAAAAGTCAACGATCCATTCCATTGTTTGCATGGTTTATTTTTCTGTAAGTAATTCGATTGGTGAATCACTGTGAAAGGGTGAGGTCGGCTCATCAAAGCTTACCATCGCAACAGCGTCTTCATGCCAAGCTGGAAATTCTGTGAGCAGACCCACAGATTTCTACATCTCATCAGCTGCATTGAGTTAAATCCACGGTAAATCCATCAATCAGTCCCGTTAAATCCATTATTTCAGCATCGTCCTCACTGCACTAGTTTCTGTCACTCTCAGGTGACAGCGCAATTATTTACATCTACATAGCAGCACGCGCAGTCTGTGTTTTCCCAACACTGAAATCAACAGCTAAGCTTGGGGAACCTTCTCCTATCTCATTCAAACAAATGACTTTCACCTTTTCTTCTAACGTTAAACTTTTCTTTTCCCAGATGTGGAGCCATTTTTCTTTGTTCTTTTGTTTACTGAAGCAAGGTCACGTTCACGGGAGAGTTTTGATGCAACCTCTGTGGCCAAACTTGGCTGGTAAATTACACAATTGTAAATAAAAAAAAAAAAAAAAAAAAAAAAAATATATATATATATATATATATATATAATTTTTTACTTGTTTCTCATATAATCTTAAAGCATCTCTTATAGCAAGAGGATTGTTGGGAACGTTTCTTTGACTGCTTGCATCCCGGACAGGAGGACCACATCCTGATTTATTGGTAAAAGGCAAGCGTTTTACTACAAGGACACAAAAACTAGACAATAAAAGTAGACTGGGGAAGAATGGGGCAGGACAGCCCCATGAGGACATCCAAAAAAGAAGATCATTACAATGACATTAAAAGCTACAGTTTTTTTTGGGGGGGGGGGGGGGGGCTTTATCATTTCTGTGAATTTTCCTGAATCATTTCAGCTGACTGAATAAAACTGTCTTATACTGTAGTTAAGTACTTGTAACATTACAATGACTGACCTTGAACGATGATGTGTACAGAAGCCACGGTGTGCAGGGTTGGAAGCGAGGAAACGGTCACCTCACACACATACTCTCCTGTCGTTTCATAGCTGGCATCCTGGATGAGCAACATGTTCCCCTGTCCCATCTGCTTCCCATCCTACAAAAAAATAAATCCGCACAAAGACAGAAGAATAGGTCACGTTCGTGCTGATTTCCTCTGCCATGTCACTTGTAACATTACAGTCAATGCGCCATTACTTCCTGTGTATAATCACATGAGCAAATATTACCATGTTAGTGCTAAATGTTTTGGGAAACCAATGCTGGCATTTCCAAAGTAACAAGAGACGTTAAAAAGGGGATCAAATCAATCAATTTGGCATCCAGAAAGTCCGTTTTATATGACTTTATTTCTTCTTTGTTGTTTGCAGCATTTGCCCCTAGACAATGTAAAAACTAGGGTTTTTCTTTTAAATGAAAACATTTTAAAATAACAAGGTGGGTGGCACAGTGGATTAGCGGTTAGCACTGTTGCGTCACAGCAAAAAGGTCATGGGATTGCTTCCCGCCTGGTCCTTTCTCAATGGAGGCTCCATGTTCTCCCTTGTTTGTGTGGCTTCACTCTGGCTGCTCCGCCTCCTCCCACATCCAGAGACATGCAGGTTGGGTGAACTGGTGACTTTAAATTGACTGCAGGTGAGAGTATGAATGTTTGCCTGTCAACAGGTGACCCTGCGATGCACCGGCATCCTGTCCAAGCTCTACCCCCCCACACACTCACAGGGACAGCTGGGACAGGCTCCAGCTCTCCCGCAATCTTTTCATCAGGCATGGAAGCAGTGGCGGTACAGAGACACCAACACACCATCAGGAGTACCTGGGATTCAGAACATGACTGCTGAAACTTATCTTGATATTGGATCTTGATATCACAGATCCAAAGTGAATGTAGCCAAGACATTTTGCTAAATCAAGGAAAAAGAACAATGGCATCACTGCACTGAAATTAATCACAGACCTTTTGGGTTGGACGGGCAAAACCCAGAACTTCAAAGTGGGAAAAACCAGCAATGTGCTTTCTACAAATTCCAATCTCCTCCAACTTTTTTTTAACACTTTGTTTATTAATTTTTTTTTCATAATAATAGAAGCAAGTTCCACAGCCAATTGAACTGTGAGTTAAGTTTCATGTTGGTACATAAGTGAAATATTTAGTGGGTTCAGTGGGTCTTCAGCCACTGTCTTTGTTTGCCAAATTAAAAGTACCTGCTCACAGCAGCTGTGCGTGCATGCGTGTAATTTATGTATGTCTATATGTATGTATGTGTGTTGCTAACTACTTTCTGGACTCACACCATTCCAGCAGGGGGTAGTAAGTCATCTTTATATTAAAAGCATGAGTGTGGTGATGTCGTTTTAAGTTCAATGTAAGTACATAATATAATTGTACAATTGTTATATATGCATGGATGACACAAAGTGAAAACACTTATTTCCATTGTGGTCTGTTTAAAAATCAAATTACAAAATAGAAGTAAAAATAAAATAATTATAGTGTGTATATGATAACAAGACCCTAAACAATTTAGACATACATTAAGACAGTAAATTAACATTCAAAAATGACATGACATGAAGCAACTCGAAGCAGGCCCAGTGTGAAAGGGGCTACACATCGTGTTGGGGATTAGATCGCACCACGTACCATGACATTTATGCATGAAAGATTTTTTGAACATTTCAGCACATCAAGTGGAATAGAGCGAGAAGTGAACAGAGCGAGTGGTGACGTCAGCGGATCGCATCAGAGCACAGCTTGTCTGAACATTATAACAAGAAGTTAAATCTGTTGTAAACATACTTTAACAGCTGCAGTCCTGTGTGATTCAGGAAGTGATTACAGCCATTTTCAACAGCCAGTTTGCAGAGAAAATGATTAATCCGACATGTCACAATCCGGTGGAAGAGCTAGTTTCGGCTGTATTCCCTCTGCTATTGTACCAAACGTCTGTGGTGAAACGAGATGAGTGTGCATGCGTGGAGGAGGGAGGGACAGAGGGGGGTGTTGAGCCTGGTGACACAAGCAGGAAGAACTAGACATAAAGGCATCTGATTGGTTTTTTTGAGAGCGGACCGCGGGGTTTATATTGGTCGGAGTTTTATTGATCCTGCAGCTGCTACAGACGTCTGATTTTTTTGTTCCTTTTTCTGAATACATAACGTATTGATGACTGTTAGGATAGATGGACCATTTCACCCAACATAACAAAATGTGTTTCTGAACAGTTACCTACCCTAGCTTTCACTTTTTCATAATAATGGAAGCAATTTCCACAGCCAGTTGCAACTGCCACCCCATACGCAATCACCCCCAACAACCCAATGAAAGTTAAACAAGTGACAAAATGAACTCAGGGGTTGGTGACCCCTGAGATACAGATTTGAACAAAAGCTCTTAATGGTCTGTATTTGTGATTGACTGATGATTAAGTCACAAATCAAGGGTCACCAACCCTGTTCCCGAAGAACCCCTGCCCTGCAAGTTTTCCATGTCAACCTACTCAAGTCACACCTGTTTTGTTTTTTTTTTAAAGTGGTGTCTTCCAGCTGTTGATTGGCTGAGCACACCTGATAGAGTTAATTGTGTGGGAGTGGAACAGGGAGCGTTAGAAAACATGCAGGGCAGGTGCCCTCCAGGAACAAGGTTGGTGACCCCTGCTGTAGGGGTTGGTAAGGTTATACCTTACTTGTGTGAAGCACCTTGAGGCAGCTTTGTTGTGATTTAGCAGTGTATAAATGAAATAAATCAATCAATTTCAATCAATTTTTTTATATAGCGCCAAATCACAACAAACAGTTGCCCCAAGGCGCTTTATATTGTAAGGCAAGGCCATACAATAATTATGTAAAACCCCAACGGTCAAAACGACCCCCTGTGAGCAAGCACTTGGCTACAGTGGGAAGGAAAAACTCCCTTTTAACAGGAAGAAACCTCCAGCAGAACCAGGCTCAGGGAGGGGCAGTCTTCTGCTGGGACTGGTTGGGGCTGAGGGAGAGAACCAGGAAAAAGACATGCTGTGGAGGGGAGCAGAGATCGATCACTAATGATTAAATGCAGAGTGGTGCATACAGAGCAAAAAGAGAAAGAAACAGTGCATCATGGGAACCCCCCAGCAGTCTAAGTCTATAGCAGCATAACTAAGGGATGGTTCAGGGTCACCTGATCCAGCCCTAACTATAAGCTTTAGCAAAAAGGAAAGTTTTAAGCCTAATCTTAAAAGTAGAGAGGGTGTCTGTCTCCCTGATCTGAATTGGGAGCTGGTTCCACAGGAGAGGAGCCTGAAAGCTGAAGGCTCTGCCTCCCATTCTACTCTTACAAACCCTAGGAACTACAAGTAAGCCTGCAGTCTGAGAGCGAAGCGCTCTATTGGGGTGATATGGTACTACGAGGTCCCTAAGATAAGATGGGACCTGATTATTCAAAACCTTATAAGTAAGAAGAAGAATTTTAAATTCTATTCTAGAATTAACAGGAAGCCAATGAAGAGAGGCCAATATGGGTGAGATATGCTCTCTCCTTCTAGTCCCCGTCAGTACTCTAGCAGTAGCATTTTGAATTAACTGAAGGCTTTTTAGGGAACTTTTAGGACAACCTGATAATAATGAATTACAATAGTCCAGCCTAGAGGAAATAAATGCATGAATTAGTTTTTCAGCATCACTCTGAGACAAGACCTTTCTGATTTTAGAGATATTGCGTAAATGCAAAAAAGCAGTCCTACATATTTGTTTAATATGCGCTTTGAATGACATATCCTGATCAAAAATGACTCCAAGATTTCTCACAGTATTACTAGAGGTCAGGGTAATGCCATCCAGAGTAAGGATCTGGTTAAGATTTGTGGGGCCAAGTACAATAACTTCAGTTTTATCTGAGTTTAAAAGCAGGAAATTAGAGGTCATCCATGTCTTTATGTCTGTAAGACAATCCTGCAGTTTAGCTAATTGGTGTGTGTCCTCTCGCTTCATGGATAGATAAAGCTGGGTATCATCTGCGTAACAATGAAAATTTAAGCAATACCGTCTAATAATACTGCCTAAGGGAAGCATGTATAAAGTGAATAAAATTGGTCCTAGCACAGAACCTTGTGGAACTCCATAATTAACTTTAGTCTGTGAAGAAGATTCCCCATTTACATGAACAAATTGTAATCTATTAGACAAATATGATTCAAACCACTGCAGCGCAGTGCCTTTAATACCTATGGCATGCTCTAATCTCTGTAATAAAATTTTATGGTCAACAGTATCAAAAGCAGCACTGAGGTCTAACAGAACAAGCACAGAGATGAGTCCACTGTCCAAGGCCATAAGAAGATCATTTGTAACCTTCACTAATGCTGTTTCTGTACTATGATGAATTCTAAAACCTGACTGAAACTCTTCAAATAGACCATTCCTCTGCAGATGATCAGTTAGCTGTTTTACAACTACCCTTTCAAGAATTTTTGAGAGAAAAGGAAGGTTGGAGATTGGCCTATAATTAACTAAGATAGCTGGGTCAAGTGATGGCTTTTTAAGTAATGGTTTAATTACTGCCACCTTAAAAGCCTGTGGTACATAGCCAACTAACAAAGATAGATTGATCATATTTAAGATCGAAGCATTAAATAATGGTAGGGCTTCCTTGAGCAGCCTGGTAGGAATGGGGTCTAATAAACATGTTGATGGTTTGGATGAAGTAACTAATGAAAATAACTCAGACAGAACAATCGGAGAGAAAGAGTCTAACCAAATACCGGCATCACTGAAAGCAGCCAAAGATAACGATACGTCTTTGGGATGGTTATGAGTAATTTTTTCTCTAATAGTTAAAATTTTGTTAGCAAAGAAAGTCATGAAGTCATTACTAGTTAAAGTTAATGGAATACTCAGCTCAATAGAGCTCTGACTCTTTGTCAGCCTGGCTACAGTGCTGAAAAGAAACCTGGGGTTGTTCTTATTTTCTTCAATTAGTGATGAGTAGAAAGATGTCCTAGCTTTACGGAGGGCTTTTTTATAGAGCAACAGACTCTTTTTCCAGGCTAAGTCAAGATCTTCTAAATTAGTGAGACGCCATTTCCTCTCCAACTTACGGGTTATCTGCTTTAAGCTACGAGTTTGTGAGTTATACCACGGAGTCAGGCACTTCTGATTTAAAGCTCTCTTTTTTAGAGGAGCTACAGCATCCAAAGTTGTCTTCAATGAGGATGTAAAACTATTGACGAGATACTCTATCTCACTTACAGAGTTTAGGTAGCTACTCTGCACTGTGTTGGTATATGGCATTGGAGAACATAAAGAAGGAATCATATCCTTAAACCTAGTTACAGTGCTTTCTGAAAGACTTCTAGTGTAATGAAACTTATTCCCCACTGCTGGGTAGTCCATCAGAGTAAATGTAAATGTTATTAAAAAATGATCAGACAGAAGGGAGTTTTCAGGGAATACTGTTAAGTCTTCTATTTCCATACCATAAGTCAGAACAAGATCTAAGATATGATTAAAGTGGTGGGTGGACTCATTTACTTTTTGAGCAAAGCCAATAGAGTCTAATAATAGATTAAATGCAGTGTTGAGGCTGTCATTCTCAGCATCTGTGTGGATGTTAAAATCGCCCACTATAATTATCTTATCTGAGCTAAGCACTAAGTCAGACAAAAGGTCTGAAAATTCACAGAGAAACTCACAGTAACGACCAGGTGGACGATAGATAATAACAAATAAAACTGGTTTTTGGGACTTCCAATTTGGATGGACAAGACTAAGAGACAAGCTTTCAAATGAATTAAAGCTCTGTCTGGGTTTTTGATTAATTAATAAGCTGGAATGGAAGATTGCTGCTAATCCTCCGCCCCGGCCCGTGCTACGAGCATTCTGACAGTTAGTGTGACTCGGGGGTGTTGACTCATTTAAACTAACATATTCATCCTGCTGTAACCAGGTTTCTGTAAGGCAGAATAAATCAATATGTTGATCAATTATTATATCATTTACCAACAGGGACTTAGAAGAGAGAGACCTAATGTTTAATAGACCACATTTAACTGTTTTAGTCTGTGGTGCAGTTGAAGGTGCTATATTATTTTTTCTTTTTGAATTTTTATGCTTAAATAGATTTTTGCTGGTTATTGGTGGTCTGGGAGCAGGCACCGTCTCTACAGAATTTTCATCTTGCTTCTTCATCTCCTTCTGCAGCCAAAGACCAGCAGCAGCCAAACTGTGGATGATGTTTTGCAAGGTGGTCTTGGCCTGATCTGACAACATCTTAAATGGATGCTGTTGATTTATGACCCCCCACTATATAGGGGGGGAGGAGTGGGAGGTTGGGCCAAACCCATGCCTAAACGTGGCCATACGTGTCCCACTGTGGCACTACGTGGCGTTACATGATGCAATATGGCGCTACGGGGCTCATATGTGGCTGTATGAGTCATTCGAGGCTCAAATGACAGGTCAGTCGTGGCTCATTAGAGGCTCATACCGAGCACATGTGAGGTACATAGAGGCACATGCATGACAGTTTCATATGCAACTCAAATAATCACTGAAATTTCTGACAAACCCATGTGTGGCTCATTATTCAGGGCTTTATTATTTGGTCTGACCGGGGCTTTTTAACAGTACCTACCTTGTACCAGACAGTGGAGGTTTTCAGTGAGGACGGAGCATTGCAGGTGGCAGTCAGACTCTCCCCTTTGAACATGAGCTCTGATTCTTTTGGGACAACTACAGCAGGGTCCAGGTCTGAATGCAAAATATCAAAAGGACACAGAAAGCACAGTGTGACTGAGCAGAACCTACTGGGTGTGAGGTTTCCAGCTAGCTCCTGGATCCTCTGCTACTCATAGAGTCTGTGCAGTTTTGTCATTGGGATTCTCTTTCAGTGAGTGGCAAAGAAGCAGTTAATTGAATATTTTGACTGATTCTGGAGTCATCCCATGATGCTCTATGAGAAATCAAAAGTATTTGAGAAATTTCACAGGTCACCCTCTCAGCTGTACTTCTGCAAATAAATCATTAGATATTTGATTATTATGAGACAACTGTCTCTGATCATATCTGGAGTACAGTACATCATCAAGGGATGAAAGCAATATATATATATACGAGGTCTGTCAATAAAGTAACGGTCCTTTTTATTTTTCTCAAAAACTATATGGATTTCATTCATATGTTTTCACGTCAAACATGCTTGAACCCTCGTGCGCATGCGTGAGTTTTTCCACGCCTGTCGGTGACGTCATTCGCCTGTGAGCACGCCTTGGGAAGGAGTGGTCCCGCCCCCTCGTCGGATTTTCATTGTCTGGAAATGGCGGAATGAAAAGGACTTTTTTTTTACATCAGAATTTTTTCAGAAGCTGTTAGAGACTGGCACCTGGAAACCATTCGAAAAATTTATCTGGCTTTCGGTGAAAATTTTACGGGCTTCACAAAGAATAAGGACTGTTATTATAGCTTTAAGGACGGCTTTAAGGATGCTCGGTGCGCTGCGCTCCGAGCTGCGAGGACGTGGCACAAGCCACCGGACCATTTCTAAACGGATGCTCTGTGGATACGAGACCGTCGTGTGCTCTTTCTCTGGTTATCACAAGAGCTGGACATCAGCCATTTTCCAGCAGATTTCACTTTTAACAAGAGATTTTGTCATGGAAAGCCGCGCGGAGGCGTCGCGCGTAAAGACCGATTCGCTTTGGAAGCGAGACAAAGGAACACCTCCGTTTCGGCGTGTCAGAGGAAAAAATTCTGATGATTATTTATTAGAAAGTGGAAGAAACACAAGATGACTGTCAGTCTCCCTCGGTCTGGGATTCCATGCAAGATCTCACTTTGTGGGGTAAGGATAATTCTGAGAAAGCTCAGAACTACACAGGAGGACCTGGTCAATGACCTGAAGAAGCTGGGCCCACAGTCACAAAGATTACATTAGTAACACATGATGCTGTCATGGTTTAAAATCCTGCAGGGCAGCAAGGTCCCCCTGCTCAAGCCAGCACATGTCCAAGCCCATTTGAAGTTCACCAGTGACCATCTGGATGATCCAGAGGAGGCATGGGAGAAGGTCATGTGGTCAGATGAGACCAGAATAGAGCTATTTGGAGTCAACTCCACTTACCATGTTTAGAGGATGAGAACAACCCCAAGAAAACCATCCCAACCGTGAAGCATTGGGGTGGAAACATCATACTCTGGGGGTGCTCTTCTGCAAAGGGGACAGGACGACTGCACCGTATTGAAGGGAGGATGGATGGGGTCATGTATTGCGAGATGTTGGCAAACAACCTCCTTCCCTCAGTAAGAGCATTGAAGATGGGTCATGGCTGGGTCTTCCAGCATGACAATGACCCCAAACACACAGCCAGGGCAACTAAGGAGGGGGTCCGTAAGAAGCATTTCAAGGTCCTGGAGTGGCCTGGCCCGTCTCCAGACCTGAACTCAATAGAAAATCTTTGGAGGGAACTGAAACTCCAAACCTGAAAGATCTAGAGAAGATCTGTATGGAGGAGTGGACCAAAATCCCTGCTGCAGTGTGTGAAAACCTGGTGAAAAACTACATGAAACGTCTGACCTCTGTAATTGCAAACAAAGGCTACTGTACCAAATATTAACATTGATTTTCACAGGTGTTCAAATACTTATTTGCAGCAGTAACATACAAATAAATTATTAAAAAAATCATACATTGTGATTTCTGGATTTTTTTTTTTAGATTATGTCTCTCACAGTGGACATGCACCTAAGATGAAAATTTCAGACCCCTCCATGATTTCTAAGTGGGAGAACTTGCAAAATCGCAGGGTGTTCAAATACTTATTTTCCTCACTGTATATATACGAGGTCTGTTAGAAAAGTATCCGACCTTTTTATTTTTTCAAAAACCTGATGGATTTGAATCACGTGTGCTTGCATGAGCCAACCTTGAACCTTCATGCGCATGCGTGATTTTTTTCACGCCTGTCGGTTGCGTCATTTGCTTGTAAGCAGTCTTTGTGTGAGGATGGGTGGAGTCTCTCGTCGTTTTTTCTTTGCAAGGAAATGGCGGAACGACTGGAGCAGCGCAACTGCATCAAATTTTGCCACAAACTGGGCAATAGCCAGGGGGAAACCATTTCGGTGACGATCCTCTGGGCATCACACAGATGAAGGAGCGGTACAACCAGTTTAAAGACATCCGCACAACGGTGGAGGGTGCGCAGTGCTCCGATCGGCATCCGCACGCTGAAACGACCGGATCATTTCCAAAGTGAACACTGTGGTGATGTGGGACCATCGTGTGATTATCCGAGAAATTGTGGAAGAGGTATATATATATATATATATATATATATATATATATATATATATATATATATATATATATAATCTGACTGAATTTTTTTTACAGCCAAATCACAAGCTGTTCACCATCTACCTTTTGATAGAAACCCTTTTGTGATGGTGTCCTCTGATTTAAGGAAAAAAAAATAATAAAAAGGGGTTGGAGACAGCAAAGAAAACAACAGTTTTGTACATTTTGTTTATTTAATAATAATAATAATAATAATAATGACATGGATTTCTATAGCACCTTTCATGACACCCAAAGTCGCTTCACAAGAGTGGGAGGAGGTCGGTGATGTACTTGGGTGCCAGTGAGTGGAGTGATTTGTAGGTGTGGAGGAGGATTTTATAGCAGATGCGTTCTTTGACTGGGAGCCAGTGGAGTTTCTTGAGGATGGGAGTGATGTGCTGCGAGGGATTGGTGTGAGTTAGCACCCTGGCTGTTATGTGGGCCGCTGAAGAGGAGGTACTGCTGGCCCACCACCACCAGAGGGCGCCCTGCTTGGAGTGCGGGCTCCAAGCACGAGAGGGTGCCAGACCCAGAAGAAGTGACAGCTGTCACTCATCGCACCAGCTGTCACTCATCATCATCACCATAAAGGCCGGACTGCAACTCCACCTCCTTGCCGAGAAATCGACTACCATTGGAAAGGTAATTTCTCTGCTGACAGACACTTTGTGTGTATAACCTGAACTTCTGTTGCAGCCGTTTTCCTGGAGTGTTTCCTTGTCTGAGGGATTGGCGTTTGGTGTGACAGCGACGGCTTCGCCTCACATCCCAACCCAGATAAGTGGTTAAACCAGGAGCTGCACGAGTGTGTGTGATTGGAGGTGGAGGTGCTCCCTCCTAACTGTGTTTGGACTGTGGATTACTGAGTGTGCGGACTCACACTCATACATCTTATCTCTGCTTTCTGCCAGCAGTACCAGGGTCGACAGCTGAAGACAGAGGCCACCTGGGGACTCGGGACTTGGCGGCTCTGGTGTTCTTCAGACCGTTGGTGGTGGAAGCCGTGTGGGACGCGGCTTCTCTCTCGTCGGGGGTCTTCTATCTTCGAGCCTGCCCACACGTCACCTGGTGTTAATTGACTGTGCAAATTCTGTGAATTTAGTTGTGTATTATCGCAACATTAAATTGTTACTTTTTGGCTTACTCATTGTCCGTTAATTTGCGCCCCCTGTTGTGGGTCCGTGCTACGACACCTTCACAACAGGATTTCTCGGCCAATCGTCATGGACTCCGAGGGGCGTCAACCCGAGTTTGAACGGCCAATGGAAGAGCCAGGAGCGCAGGCGTCAGCGGGAGGCGTGTTGAGTGAGCTGCAGCAAATCTTAACCGCCTTCACGGCTCGGCTGGATTTAGTGGCCGAGCAGAATGTTCTCCTTAACCGGAGGGTGGAGGCTCTCACCGCCAGGGTGGAAACGCGCGATTAGGGCGCTGCTGCAGCCACTCCTCTGGCTGGTCCTGGGCCTGTAACAGACGTTCCACTGGTCATTCAACGACCCCCCCCCATCGTCCCCTGAAGCATACATAAGCCCTCCGGAACCGTATGGAGGCTGTGTTGAGACGTGCGCAGATTTCCTCATGCAGTGTTCGCTCGTCTTTTCACAGCGTCCTGTCATGTACAAGTCAGACGCCAGCCGGGTGGCTTATGTTATTAGTCTGCTTCGAGGAGAGGCACGCGCCTGGGCTACGGCGCTTTGGGAGCAGAATTCACGGCTCCTAACGTCTTATGCTGAGTTTATACGGGAGTTCAAACAAGTTTTTGACCATCCCAACAGAGGCGAGACCGCTTCAAGTGTGCTGCTGTCAATGATACAGGGGCGCCGCAGCGCAGCCGAGTATGCAGTCGACTTCCGCATCGCGGCAGCGAGGTCCGGCTGGAATAACGTTGCGCTCCGCGCCGCCTTCGTAAATGGACTGTCTCTGGTCCTAAAGGAGCACCTGCTGGCTAAGGAGGAACCGCGGGATTTTGACGGGCTTGTCGATTTGGTTATACGCTTAGACAACCGTTTGAATGAGCATCGTCGGGAGCAGGCCGGGGGGCGTGACCCGGCACGAGCCGTCCCTCCCCCTTCCGGTTCCGAAAGGGTGACGTCGTCCCCACGCTTCACTGCCAGATCTCCGTGTGGCTACAGCTCCCCCTGCTGAGGAGGCTATGGACACGAGCAGGGCCAAAATAAAAACAAACGTCAGACAAAGGAGGCTGGCCCGCGGGGAATGTTTTGTCTGCGGCTCTTGTGAGCATATGCAGAAGGACTGCCCCAAAACGGTCAAACTACAACGCCCGTCCTTACAAACTGGGCTAAGGGTGGTTCATAACATGCACGCGGGGAAACCCCGCAAATCTGCACGAATCCCAGTAACGATCCTTTGTGGGGATTTAACCCTTCACGCCCCAGCACTGGTAGACATGGGGTCGGAAGGGAATCTGCTGGATAGCAGATGGGCAAAGGAAGTAGGGATCCCCCTGGTGGCTCTGCCGGCACCATTGCAGGTGCGAGCACTAGATGGCACCCTGCTTCCATTAATCACACATCAGACACAGCCAGTGACTTTGGTTGTGTCTGGAAATCACAGGGAGGAGATAGTGTTCCATGTAACACCTTCTACCTCCCGAGTGATTTTGGGATTTCCATGGATGGTGAAGCACAATCCCCGGATAGATTGGCCGTCCGGGGTTGTGACGCAGTGGAGCGAAACCTGCCACCGGGAGTGTTTAGGATCCTCGGTTCCTCCCGGCACAACGGCTAATGAGGAGGTTAAAGTCCCCCCCAATCTATCGGCGGTGCCAAAGGAGTACCATGATCTGGCTGACGTTTTCAGCAAAGATCTGGCGCTCACTCTTCCCCCGCACCGACCGTACGATTGTGCCATCGATTTGGTCCCGGGCGCTGAGTACCCGTCCAGTAGGTTGTACAACCTCTCACGTCCGGAACGCGAATCAATGGAGAAATACATCCGGGACTCTTTAGCTGCCGGGCTGATCCGGAACTCCACCTCCCCGATGGGTGCTGGTTTCTTTTTTGTGGGTAAAAAGGATGGCGGACTCCGTCCATGCATTGATTACAGAGGGCTGAACGAAATCACGGTTCGCAACCGATACCCGTTACCTCTGTTGGATTCAGTGTTCACGCCCCTGCATGGAGCCCAAATTTTCACGAAATTGGATCTTAGAAACGCGTACCACCTGGTTCGGATCCGGAAGGGAGACGAATGGAAGACGGCATTCAACACCCCGTTAGGTCACTTTGAGTACCTGGTCATGCCGTTCGGCCTCACTAACGCCCCCGCGACGTTCCAAGCTTTGGTAAATGACGTCTTGCGGGACTTCCTGCATCGGTTCGTCTTCGTATATCTGGACGATATACTCATCTTTTCCCTGGACCCTGAGACCCATGTCCAGCATGTACGTCAGGTCCTACAGCGGTTGTTGGAGAACCGGCTGTTTGTGAAGGGCGAGAAGTGCGAGTTCCACTGCACTTCTTTGTCCTTCCTGGGGTTCATCATCTCCTCCAACTCCGTCGCCCCTGATCCGGCCAAGGTTGCGGCGGTGAGAGATTGGCCCCAACCAACAAGCCGCAGGAAACTACACCAGTTCCTCGGCTTTGCAAATTTCTACAGGAGGTTCATTAAAGGTTACAGTCAGGTAGTTAGCCCCCTGACTGCCCTGACCTCCACCAAGGTCCCCTTCGCCTAGTCGGATCGGTGCGAAGCCGCGTTCCAGGAGTTGAAACGTCGGTTCTCGACTGCACCAGTTCTGGTGCAGCCTGATCCTGATCGCCAGTACATAGTGGAAGTGGACGCCTCTGACTCAGGGATAGGAGCCGTGCTGTCCCAGAGCGTGGAGGCTGATAAGGTTCTCCATCCTTGTGCCTATTTTTCCCGCAGGTTGACCCCCGCTGAACGGAACTATGACGTCGGCAATCGGGGCCTCCTCGCGGTGAAGGAGGCTCTTGAAGAGTGGAGACACCTGCTGGAGGGGGCATCGTTGCCCTTCACGGTTTTCACGGACCATCGGAACCTGGAGTACATCCGGACCGCCAAGCGGCTGAACCCCAGGCAAGCCCGCTGGTCTCTGTTCTTCGGGTGCTTTGACTTCCGGATCACATACCGCCCCGGGACGAAGAACCAAAAATCAGATGCATTGTCCCGGGTGCACGAAGAAGAAGCCAAAGCGGGGCTGTCGAACCCCACCGAGACCATCATCCCCGAGTCCACTGTCGTGGCCACCCTCACCTGGGACATGGAGAAGACCGTCCGGGAGGCCCTGGCAAGGAGCGCGGACCCGGGGACCGGCCCCAAGAACAGATTGTACGTCCCACCAGAGGCAAGAGCTGCCGTATTGGACTTCTGTCACGGGTCCAAGCTGTCCTGTCATCCCGGAGTGCGTAGGACCGTGGCAGTAGTCCAGCAGCGTTTCTGGTGGGCGTCCCTGGAAACCGACGTCCGGGACTACGTCCAGGCCTGTACCATCTGCGCCAGGGGCAAGGCAGACCATCGGAGGACTTCGGGACTCCTCCAACCCCTGCCGGTGCCTCATCGCCCCGGTCTCACATCGGCCTGGACTTCATCCCGCCGTCCCAGGGCAACACCGTAATTCTCACGATAGTGGACCGGTTCTCCAAGGCGGCCCACTTCGTGGCCCTCCCGAAGCTCCCGACGGCCCAGGAGACGGCAGACCTCCTGGTCCACCACGTCATGCGGCTGCATGGGATACCATCGGACATCGTTTCAGATCATGGTCCCCAGTTCTCTTCGCAGGTGTGGAAGAGTTTCTGTAAGGAGCTGGGGGCCACCGTGAGTCTCTCGTCCGGGTACCACCCCCAGACAAACAGCCAGGCAGAGCGGGCCAACCAGGAGCTGGAGCAGGCCCTTCGATGCGTCACCTCCGCGCACCCGGCGGCCTGGAGTCACCATCTGGCCTGGATCGAGTATGCCCATAACAGCCAAGTTTCGTCTGCTACCGGCCTCTCCCCTTTTGAGGCATGTTTGGGGTACCAGCCCCCATTGTTCCCGCTGGTGGAGGGAGAGGTCGTGTGCCCTCAGTCCAGGCCCACCTCAGGAGGTGCCGCCGGGTGTGGCGGACCGCCCGCTCTGCCCTGTTGAAGGCCCGGGCGAGGGCCAAGACCCATGCGGACCGCCGGCGTTCCCCGGCCCCCACATACCACCCCGGGCAGGAGGTGTGGCTTTCAACAAAGGACATCCCTCTTTGTGTGGACTCCCCTAAATTGAAGGACAGACACATTGGACCATTTACAATCCTAAAAATCATCAACCCGGCTGAAGCTGGGTTGTTGGAGCTTCACTGCGGATCCACCCTGTATTCCACGTGTCCCGTATCAAGCCACACCACACCTCGCCCCTCTGTGCACCTGGACCTATGCCGCCTCCTGCCCGGCTCATCGACGGGGAGCCTGCTTGGACAATCCGCAGGCTCCTGGACGTCCGTCGTAAGGGCCGGGGGTTCCAATATCTGGTGGACTGGGAGGGGTATGGACCTGAAGAACGCTCCTGGGTGAAGAGGAGCTTCATCCTGGACCCGGCCCTCCTGGCCGATTTCTACAAACGACACCCGGACAAGCCAGGTCGGGCGCCAGGAGGCGCCCGTTGAGGGGGGGGGTCCTGTTATGTGGGCCGTTGAAGAGGAGGTACTGCTGGCCCACCACCACCAGAGGGCGCCCTGCTTGGAGTGCGGGCTCCAAGCACGAGAGGGCGCCAGACCCAGAAGAAGTGACAGCTGTCACTCATCGCACCAGCTGTCACTCATCATCATCACCATAAAGGCCAGACTGCAACTCCACCTCCTCGCTGAGAAATCGACTACCATTGGAAAGGTAATTTCTCTGCTGACAGACACTTTGTGTGTATAACCTGAACTTCTGTTGCAGCCGTTTTCCTGGAGTGTTTCCTTGTCTGAGGGATTGGCGTTTGGTGTGACAGCGACGGCTTCGCCTCACATCCCAACCCAGATAAGTGGTTAAACCAGGAGCTGCACGAGTGTGTGTGATTGGAGGTGGAGGTGCTCCCTCCTAACTGTGTTTGGACTGTGGATTACTGAGTGTGCGGACTCACACTCATACATCTTATCTCTGCTTTCTGCCAGCAGTACCAGGGTCGACAGCCGAAGACAGAGGCCACCTGGGGACTTGGGACTTGGCGGCTCCGGTGTTCTTCAGACCGTTGGTGGTGGAAGCCGTGTGGGACGCGGCTTCTCTCTCGTCGGGGGTCTTCTATCTTCGAGCCTGCCCACACCTCACCTGGTGTTAACTGACTGTGCAAATTCTGTGAATTTAGTTGTGTATTATCACAACATTAAATTGTTACTTTTTGGCTTACTCATTGTCCGTTAATTTGCGCTCCCTGTTGTGGGTCCGTGCTACGACACCTTCACAACACTGGCAGCTGAGTTCTGGACATACTGCAATCTGTCTAGGCCCTTGTTGGGCAGCCCAGACAGGACACCATTGCAGTAGTCCAGGCGGGAGGTGATGAAGATGTGGATAAATGTTTCGGTGAGTGACAGCTGGAGTCTTGAAACGTTACGCAGGTGGAAGAAGGCAGATTTGGTGATGCTCTTGATATGGGAGGAAAAAAGAGAGAAAAAAATCCAGAAAAGAAATCCAATGATGGGAAAACTTATAGTTTTGTAGTTTCTGAACACCTGCAGGTCATTTGGATGACAAACCAGAAGGGAAACAAATTTTAAGTACATAAAATATTTATATAAACTACTGGAAAATATGTTGGGCTTGCGAAATTTGTGCTAAATATAGTAATCGGGGCAAGCTAAGACTTAAGATAGCATGATTTCTAAAACCTTCCATACCTTTGAACCAATACATATGGATTTTATTGTAGGGGGAATTAAATATACGAGTGGAGCACCGCGCAGCAGCGCGAGGCTCACTCTGTGGTAGACGAAGGCACAAACCGGAAATGGAACAAAAAATCTCTGCAATGGGGAAAAAGACACAAACTGTTGTTGTAAAAAGCCGTAAAAAAAGCCACAAACCGATGGTGGACAAACACAGACATTATAAAGAGGGTGGTGGTTGCTGAAGCACAAGAAATGCAGCCACCCTCTTGGAGCGGTCATCCTCGTGATTCTATCACAAGGCACAGTGAAGGTTTGATTATACAATCCTATTTTCTTTTTTAATCTTTCTTAAATAATATGTGTGAAATACCAAGTGTTCCAATACTTTTGGAGGGCACTGTATCCTAAGCTTATGATGAGTGTAAAATGAGTGTGGTATTATTACTATTTTGTTTAAGAATGTTTAATTTTCACTGTTGCTGCACTTTCAAGTCAAGTTGTCTTTATTAGCCCCTCAGGGGGTAATAAAGACGATGCTCGCATCTCGCATGTCCTGGGGAATGTGTCCCTGTTCCCAACAGAGGCAGAAAAGATTGTGCAGGTGTAGATGCAGGTTAGGTGTACTGGAAACTTTATAACTGTTCATTGCCAAAGAGGTCACGATCTCAAAGGGACTAATATGGTTTATATATATATATACACACACACTGAGGGTATTTTAGCATTGCGTCATATTTTTAATTTTAGACAAACATCAAAGTTTTTTTTCTAATCTTAAGCTTAAAAAATCTATTTGTAAGGACTTCTCTGTGTAAACTAGCTGGAGCTCTCTGATGCTCCTCTGACACATATTTTGTTGAATCCGTCTTTTGGGCTGAATGCTTTGTTTCTATTGGCCATGCAAAGATATGTCATAGTGCGCCTCTGTGAAAGTTGGACTGGGTTGATCTTTGACTGCGGTGAGCTTAACATGAAGCGGTGTCATACGCTCAGCTGGGCAGTGATGGTTTTTGTGGCTTTCCTCTGCAATGTGCCATTTGTCCTGCAGTTTGTGAAAATAATGTGTTTTAGAGCACCCATTAGTGGCAGCGAGCCTTCTGTGCAAAAGCACTATACGTCATTATCGGGGTGGGGTGGTGGGGTCATGAAAGTCATTGCATACCTGAAATGTCAACTTATTGTCTTACTGGCACATTTTCTGGGGTTGTGGTTTGAGGAAAATAGGGTACTGACAGGTTCAGGTTCGGGTGCAAGGTTGGAGAATCAGTGTTGGTCAGCACAAAATCCACTGAACTGAATGACTGCATTCTGTGTGTGTGTGTATGTGGGACAGGTGTACGACTTGTTATTCCTCACAGTGCACAGTCAGCTGCATTTGTCCTTTGACCTCGTTGGTGCCATCTGTGTCCACAGGGTGACACTGGTAAACGCCGCTGTCTTGTCGTGTGACTGCTGTCAGGATCAGCAGGTCATCTCTGCTGTCCAAGTCCACATCTGGCTCCTAAAGACAAAGAAATCATCAACTAATGCAAACGTATCGATGGATTGATGGCTAGGGATACTGGGAAATTAACTTTTCACTTGTTCTGCCTCATATAAACAACTGTGCTGAAGTTTGGGGAAACATACAGAATAATCTACAACAAATACATACACTGCAAAAAAGAGCCAAGAGGATTGCATATAATGCTGAACACCAGGAACAACCAACCAGAGATGTTCACAAGTCATTATTTGCAAGTCTAAGTCTCAAGTCTTTCAAGTGTAAAATCCTCATCACACATAGCAGGAATGTGCAGGAATCAGGCAGAATCAGCCAAAATGGAGAAAAACAAACAAACCTGGAGGCACCAGACAGTCGGACAGCCGTGTAGGACTGCAGGACCACCACGTGGAAATGTAGGCAGATCCAGTCCAGACTGAGTCATGCAGACCTGCACAACTGCAGCCCAGACTTTGTCAGACAAAAAGTATGGGGACACAGACTGCTGTCAAACTGCACCAGAAACATAAATAAAGCTCCCAGACTGGTGGACAGATGCCCCAAGTGCTGTCACTCACTCACTCACCCACTCATACACTGATTTGCTCATCCACTCTCACCCATGCATACACTGACCTCTGAGCAGGACAGTGGCAGCAGGATGGACATGCATCTTCCACACATGACGCACTGTCAGCACCGTGCTCACGGACACAGCACGGCACGGCGATGTGTTGAGCACACGGAGTGCACAGGACAGCTGTGCTCTGCGCTGAGCGGTTGGATCACCAGTGCACCGACCTGCAGGACAGCACCTGACAGGGGATATTTTTATGTTGTGATGGGCAGGGAATTTTTGAGCTTGTGTCGTCAGCAAATGGAGTGCACATGACAGCTGTGCTCCATGCTGACTGGTTGGACCACCAGCGCACGGCATGCTGCGGGATAGCACCTGACATAGGATATTTTTATCATGATGAATGGAGCATTTTTGAGTCTGTGTCATCAGTGCACATGACAGCTGTGCTCCATGCTGGCTGGCTGGCTCGTCAGCGCACTATGCACTGCAGGACGGCACCTGACATGGGATATTTTTATGCTGTGATGGACGGATAATTTTTGAGCCAGTGTCGTCAGCACACAGCGCAGCTGGGAAGAGTGGGGCTTCCCTGGCCATTGTCCACTTTGTGCTGTGAAATGCATCTGAGGCTGTACCAGAGGTGAGTTCACATGTATATTTATGGTGTCATGGGCTGGTGAAACAGTTCCACCATCATTCCTCCCACAGAGTTAGATGGTAAATATGTCATAATCTGGGTATTGCGGGGGAGATATCCTGTTCAGCTATGTAGCAGGCACTGTGCCAAGCTGCTCACATGCACAATGACGCATGGACTCGCAGTGATAGATAGTGCTTTTGGTTTGATTGCGCAATGTCACTCGCCAGTAAGATGGCAGGCTGCACTCGCCTAAAACACCTAGGTGCCTAAAATACCTAGGCGGACTCAAAAAAACAGTTTTTGAGTCCACCTGCTGTAGGGAGGTCCGTAATGTGCAGTGCGCTGCACATGATGGATGCGCACAACATACATGTTGCATATCAACATGGGTGTCCCACCTGGACTTCTCCAGGAGTGTTTTGCACATGTGCAAAACATTCAAAGCATCCACACAAATGGGCCCACTAATGTAGACTGCTCTGAGACTGCTATCCAACATTTTCAGACTGCACCTTGGACATGGGCCAATCTGTCATTCTGGCACCATTCGCCTCATTCGTGCTATGCGTGATGGAGGTCTAAGTTTGAAGTCTTTCAGTTTGAGTCCAAGTCAAGTCTCATGTCTCTGACCACCTGGGTCCGGTTTCATAACGCAGTCTAATCTTATTCAGTCAACTAAACTCACTTAGTCAATTAACTTTTGACGTTAGTCGTTGCACAAAGCTCTTAGTCGGCTAAAGTTTCGCGTTAGCCAAGTTTTTAGCCTGGTACAGAGGAGGCTAATCTTATTTTAGTCAACAAGTTAGTTTTGTTGACTAAGTGGTCTGTAAGGTAAAGGTGAAATGATGTCAACGTCCATTGGATTCTATGACATGTGACATATGTGTTGTGTGGGCCGCTGAAGAGGAGGTACTGCTGGCCCACCACCACCAGATGGCGCCCTGCTTGGAGTGCGGGCTCCAAGCACGAGAGGGCGTCGGAGCCGCTGGAGGTGACAGCTGTCATCTATCAACACCAGCTGTCACCCATCACCACCACTACAAAGACCGGACTGCAAATCCACCTCTTCGCCGAGAAATCAGCTACCATTCAGGTAATTTCTCTGCTGACTCAAAACATTGAGTATTATCTGAACTTCTTTGCAGCCGTTTTCCTGGTGTGTCCTTATCTGTGGATTGGCGTTTGGTGTGATCAGCGACAGGCTTCGCCTCACACCCCAAACCAGATAAGTGGTGAAACAGGAGCTGCACAAGTGAGTGATTGGAGGTGGAGGTGCTCCCTCCTAACTAACACTGACTGTGGGATTACTGAGTGTGCGAACTCACACTCATCAGGACTGTCTCTGTTTTCTGCCAGCAGTACCGGGTCTGACTGCTGAAGACAGCAGCCACCTGGGGCGCGGGGCTTGGCGGCTCCGGTGTTCTTCAGCTCCGTTGGTGGTGAAGGCTGTGTGGGGATCCGGCTCTTCTCTCGCCAGGCGTCTTCTATCGTCGAGCCTGCCCACACGTCACCTGGTGTATGATTGACAGTCCACCATATTGTTATTGTCTGTACGTCGTTGTGCGATTCACAACATTAAATTGTTACTTTTGGCTTATCCATTGTCCGTTCATTAACGCCCCCTGTTGTGGGTCCGTGTCACAACACTTTCACAGGATTTCTCGGCCAGCGTCATGGATCCCGAGGGGCGTCAACCATCGCTTGAACAGCCAATGGAAGAGCGAGGTGCACAGGTGCCAGCAGGAGGCGTGTTGGGTGAGCTGCAGCACATCTTAACCGCCTTTACCGTTCGGTTGGACTTAGTTACCGAGCAGAGCAGTGTTCTCAATCGTAGGATGGAGGCTCTCACCGCCCAGGTGGAAGCGCGTGCTCAGGGCGCTGCTGCAGCACCTCCTCCTGCTGACCGTGTGCCAGAAACAGACATTCCGCTGGTCATTCAATGAACTCCCCCACCTTCCCCTGAAGCATACATAAGCCCTCCGGAGCCGTACGGAGGCTGTGTGGAGACGTGCGCGGACTTCTTGATGCAGTGCTCACTTGTCTCTTCACAGCGTCCCGTCATGTATGCAGCAGACGCCAGCCGGGTGGTTTATGTGATCAATTTGCTTCGAGGAGAGGCACACGCCTGGGCTACGGCGCTTTGGGAGCAGAATTCACGGCTCCTAACGGTTTATACTGAGTTTGTGAGGGAGTTCCGACAGGTGTTCGACCACCCTCATAGAGGCGAGACCGCTTCAAGTGTGCTGCTGTCGATACGGCAGGGGCGTCGGAGCGCAGCGAAGTATGCTGTCGACTTCCGCATTGCGGCAGCGCGAGCCGGCTGGAATGCTGTTGCGCTCCGCGCCGCCTTTGTAAACGGACTGTCTCTGGTCCTTAAGGAGCACCTGGTGGCGAAGGACAAGCCGCGGGATTTAGACGGGCTTATCGACCTGGTTATACGGTTAGACAACCGATTAACGGAACACCAACGGGAGCGAGACGAGGGGCGTGGCCAGGCACAAGCCGTCCCTCTTCCTCCCGGGTCCGAAAGGAAGCCGACTTCCCCACGCTCCACTGCCAGGGCTCTCCACGTGACAACAGCTCCCCCTGCTGACGTTGCTATGGAAACGAGCAGGGCCAAAAAACGATCAGATCAGAGACAAAGGAGGCTGATCCGTGGAGAGTGTTTTCTCTGCAGCTCTACCGAGCACAAACAGAGAGAATGCCCCAAACGGTCAAAACAGCAGCACTCGTCCTTAGAGACTGGGCTAAGGGTGGGTCACAACACCCACGTGGGGAAACCCCGATGATCTGCACGAATCCCAGTCATGATCCTGAGTGGGGATCTAACCCTTCATGCCCCAGCACTGGTGGACACGGGGTCGGAGGGGAATCTGCTGGATAGCAGATGGGCAAAGGAGGTTGGGCTCCCTCTAGTGGCCTTACCGTCACCATTGTCGGTGTGGGCGCTAGATGGCACCCTTCTTCCACTGATCACACACCAGACACAGCCAGTGACATTGGTGGTGTCTGGGAATCACAGGGAGGAGATTGTGTTTTATGTAACACCTTCTACCTCCCGAGTAATTTTGGGTTTTCCATGGGTACTAAAACACAATCCCCGGATTGATTGGCCGTCTGGGGCTGTGGTTCAGTGGAGCGAAATCTGCCACCGGGAGTGTTTAGGATCCTCGGTTCCACCCGGTGTGACAGCTAAGGAGGAGGTTTTAGTCCCCCCCAATCTGGCGGCGGTGCCAGCCGAGTACCATGACCTTGCTAACGTCTTCAGCAAGGATCTGGCACTCACGCTGACCCCGCACCGTCCGTACGATTGTGCCATTGATTTGATACCGGGCGCTGAGTACCCGTCCAGCAGGCTGTACAACCTCTCACGTCCGGAACGCGAATCAATGGAGACCTACATCCGGGACTCGTTAGCTGCCGGGTTGATCCAGAACTCCACCTCCCCGATGGGTGCTGGTTTCTTTTTTGTGGGCAAGAAGGACGGCGGACTCCGTCCATGCATTGATTACAGAGGGCTGAATGAGATCACGGTTCGCAACCGATACCCGTTACCTCTGTTGGATTCAGTGTTCACGCCCCTGCATGTAGCCCCAATTTTCACGAAATTGGATATTAGGAATGCTTATCACCTGGTTCGGATCCGGGAGGGAGACGAGTGGAAAGACGGCATTTAACACCCCGTTAGGTCACTTTGAGTACCTGGTCCTGCCGTTCGGCCTCACCAATGCGCCCGCGAGGTTCCAAGCGTTGGTTAATGACGTCTTGCGGGACTTCCTGCAATCGGTTTGTCTTCGTATATCTAGACGATATACTCATCTTTTCTCCGGATCCTGAGACGCATGTCAAGCATGTACGTCAGGTCCTACAGCGGTTGTTGGAGAACCGGCTGTTTGTGAAGGGCGAGAAGTGTGAGTTCCACCGCACTTCTTTGTCTTTCCTGGGGTTCATAATCTCCTCCAACTCCGTTGCCCCTGATCCGGCCAATGTTGCGGCGGTGACAGATTGGCCCCAACCAATGAACCGTAGGAAACTACAACAGTTCCTCGGTTTTGCAAATTTCTACCGGAGGTTCATCAAGGACTACAGTCAGGTAGTTAGCCCCCTGACAGCCCTGACCTCCACAAAAGTCCCCTTCACCTGGTCGGATCGGTGCAAAGCCGCATTTAGGGAGTTGAAACACCGGTTCTCGACTGCACCAGTTCTGGTGCAGCCCGATCCCAAGCGCCAGTTCGTAGTTGAAGTGGACGCCTCTGACTCAGGGATAGGAGCCGTGCTATCCCAGAGCGGGGAGTCCGACAAGGTTCTCCTTCCATGTGCCTACTTTTCCCGCAGGTTGACCCCAGCTGAACGGAACTATGACGTCGGCAATCGGGAACTTCTTGCGGTGAAGGAGGCTCTTGAGGAGTGGAGACACCTGTTGGAGGGAGCATCGGTACCATTTACGGTTTTCACGGACCATCGGAACCTGGAGTACATCCGGACCGCGAAGCGTCTGAACCCCAGGCAAGCCCGCTGGTCACTGTTCTTCAGGCGCTTTGACTTCCAGATTACGTACCGCCCCGGGGCCAAGAACCAACGGTCGGATGCACTGTCCCGAGTGCATGAAGAGGAAGCCAAGGCCGAGCTGTCAGACCCCCCAGAGACCATCATCCCCGAGTCCACTGACACGGAACCCGGACCCGGGGACCGGCCCGAAGAACAAGATGTACATCTGGCCTGGATCGAGTACGCCCACAACAGCCAAGTGTCGTCTGCCACTGGCCTCTCCCCGTTCGAGGCGTGTTTGGGGTACCAGCCCCCATTGTTCCCGCTTGTGGAGGGTGAGGTCGGTGTGCCCTCGGTCCAGGCCCACCTCAGGAGGTGCCGCCGGGTGTGGCGGACCGCCGTTTTGCCCTGTTTGAAGGCCCGGACGAGGGCCAAGGCCCATGCAGACCGCCGGCGTTCCCCGGCCCCCGCATACCAGCCCGGGCAGGAGGTATGGTTGTCGACGAAGGACATCCCACTTCAAGTAGAATCACAGAAACTGAAAGACAGATATATCGGACCCTTTCCCATCACCAAAGTCCTCAGCCCGGCCGCAGTGAAGCTATGGCTGCCAGCTTCACTGCGGATCCATCCTGTTTTTCACGTTTCTCATATCAAACCATACCACACCTCACCGCTCTGCACCCCTGGACCTGCACCACCTCCTGCCCGGATCATCGACGGGGAGCCGGCGTGGACCGTGCGTCGGCTTCTGGACGTCCGTCGCAAGGGTCGGGGCTTCCAGTATCTGGTGGACTGGGAGGGGTATGGTCCAGAGGAACGCTCCTGGGTGAAAAGGAGCTTCATCCTGGACCCGGCCCTCCTGGCCGACTTCTACGCCCGGCACCCGGATAAAGGGGGGGGGTCCTGTTGTGTGGGCCGCTGAAGAGGAAGTACTGCTGGCCCACCACCACCAGATGGCGCCCTGCTTGGAGTGCGGGCTCCAAGCACGAGAGGGCGTCGGAGCCGCTGGAGGTGAAAGCTGTCATCTATCAACACCAGCTGTCACCCATCACCACCACTACAAAGACCGGACTGCAACTCCACCTCCTCGCCGAGAAATCAGCTACCATTCAGGTAATTTTCTCTGCTGACTCAAAACATTGAGTATTAATCTGAACTTCTTTGCAGCCGTTTTCCTGGTGTGTCCTTATATGTGGGATTGGCGTTTGGTGTGATCAGCGACGGCTTCACCTCACACCCCAAACCAGATAAGTGGTGAAACAGGAGCTGCACGAGTGTGTGATTGGAGGTGGAGGTGCTCCCTCCTAACTAAACACTGACTGTGGGATTACTGAGTGTGCGAACTCACACTCATCAGGACTGTCTCTGTTTTCTGCCAGCAGTACCGGGTCTGACTGCTGAAGACAGCAGCCACCTGGGGCGCGGGGCTTGGCGGCTCCGGTGTTCTTCAGCTCCGTTGGTGGTGAAGGCTGTGTGGGGATCCGGCTCTTCTCCGCCCGGCGGTCTTCTATCGTCAAGCCTGCCCACACGTCACCTGGTGTATGATTGACAGTCCACCATATTGTTATTGTCTGTACGTCGTTGTGCGATTCACAACATTAAATTGTTACTTTTGGCTTATCCATTGTCCGTTCATTAACGCCCCCTGTTGTGGGTCCGTGTCACGACACTTTCACAACAATATGTTAATATTGTATAACATGACAACTAAGCATGACACATGGTGCAAACTATTCCTTTTTAAAACCCTATTAACTCAACCAATAATTTGCATCATGTTTTACAATAATTGGAGCAACTTTAACTTGACTCGTGTACAAACTGAATCTGACCTTTGTCACCATTCTTGTTGTTTTTACCCATAACTCTATAACATTCAGTCATAGATAGTCCAAACTATACCTTTTTGGAATACCGTATTTTCCGGACTATAAGTCGCACCAGCCACTATATCCATTATAAAGAAAAATAAACCATAAATAAGTCGCACTGGACTGAGTCACATGGACATACAGGTATGTTAACATGAAAAGTTCAGATGATAATATTGTGACGGCTACCGTTTTCGGATGCATATTTCACCAGTCGCAACTTGTAATCTGCAGAGTATGATTTTCTTTTGGGTGGCATTTTTTCGGGCCTTCTCCGTTGTCTTGTTAAGTTATCAGTAATGTTGAAATTTTTATTTTTCTATGGTAGTCAGAAGTCGCAGGAACAGTCACACAAGCCTTGAGCGCCCTCTCGTGAGCTGCATTTTACCTGTGGATATGTTTGTATTTTGTGGACCACACTGCGAGCTGAACCATAACCCGCACCATCGCTGAACGGTTCTTTTCTGACACATTACCCGCTGTGGACCATAGTACACACCAGGTGTCAGCTGCCGATGTTCGTGCTGCACCTACCTGCGCAGCTCATGACCTCCCCGTGGTGTCGACGCCAGCTCCTTCCAAGTGCAGACGCTAATCCTCCGCCGTCGCTCACCCAGTTCTCCCATGCAGCTCTCAGTGTCAACTTAAACACTCTGCTCACACTGATATTGAAGAGTTGAAGCTGTTTTGTTAGTCCTCCCGGAATAACAGCAAGCACCGTGTTCGTCTGCTTCACACGCTGTTTCACAATCATTGTCTGGGTGAGGTGAGGAATATGCATCCAATGTTCTGTTCTCTGACTGGTTATCGTGACCAGCGTGACCTATAGGGCGGCCACCATACTACAGTGCCCATGATGCATTGCATTTCCGTTTCTGGTGGCCATATTAAAATGTAGAGCGACTCTCACGTAAAATTGTTTTATTACGGTAAATTAATTGAGAATCTACCGGTATATTTTTCATTTATAAGTCGCTTGTTGGGAAAGTGTAGTGACACGGACCCACAACAGGGGGCGTATATGAACGGACAATGGATAAGCCAAAATATATCAATTTAATGTTGCGAAATGTGCACAACGGAATACAGACAAATGCAGTTTGAGAATGATAGTCAATTACACGAAAAGTGACGTGTGGGCAGGCTCGAGGATAGAAGACGTCCGTCCAGAGAAGAGCTGGGTCCCACACGGCTTCCACCGCCAACGGATCTGAAGAACACCGGAGCCGCCAAGTCCTGAGTCTCCAGGTGGACACCGTCTCCAGCTGTCAGACCTGGTACTGCTGGCAGGAAGCAGAGACAGTTAATGGTGTGTGTGTGAATATACCCCCAGTAAATCCTCACACACAGATACAGTTCCTCCGGGAGGAAGCACCTCCACCTCCGAAGTAGGAAACACAATAGCAGCTCCTGTTAAACCACTTATCTGGTTGGAGTGAGAGGCGAGGACGTCGGTTCTCTCACTTGACCGCCAACCCAGCTGAAAGTGCACCACAGGACAATGGCTGCAAACAGATCAGACGTAAGTCACAGTTCAAGTACTGCAGAGAATATTACCTAAGCGGCAGATGATATCTCGGCAGTGAGGTGGAGTTGCTGCCCGGCTTTTATGGTGATGTGGTGATGATGAGTGACAGCTGGTGCTGTTAATGAGTGACAGCTGTCACTCCCGGTTGCTCCGGCGCCCTCTCGTGCCTGAAGCCCGCACTTCAGGCAGGGCGCCCTCTGGTGGTGGGCCAGCAGTACCTCCTCTTCAGCGGCCCACACAACAGGACCCCCCATCAACGGGCGCCTCCTGGTGCCCGACCAGGCTTGTTGGGGTGTCGCGTATAGAAGTCGGCCAGGAGGGCCGGGTCCAGGATGAAGCTCCCCTTCACCCAGGAGCGTTCCTCAGGGCCATACCCCTCCCAGTCCACCAAGTATTGGAACCCCCTGATGGTTTCTGTGGGATCTGACAGCTCGGTTTTGACTTCCTCTTCATGAACCCAGGACAAGGCGTCAGATCTTTGGTTCTTGGTCCCGGGGCGGTAGGTGATTTGGAAGTCAAAACGCCCGAAGAACAATGACCAGCGGGCTTCCCTGGGGTTCAGACGCTTGGCGGTCCGGATGTACTCCAGGTTCCGATGGTCCGTGAAAACCGTGAATGGAACCGCAGCTCCCTCCAACAGGTGTCTGCACTCCTCAAGAGCCTCTTTCACCGCAAGGAGTTCTCGATTGCCCACGTCATAGTTTCGCTCAGACGGGGTCAACCTGCGGGAAAAATAGGCACAGGGGTGGAGGACCTTATCGGACTCCCTGCTCTGGGACAGCACGGCTCCTATCCCTGAGTCAGAGGCATCCACTTCAACTATAAACTGGCGGATAGGATCGGGCTGCACCAGGACTGGCGCAGTCGAGAACCAGCGTTTCAACTCCTAAACGCGGCTTCGCACCGATCCGACCAGGTGAAGGGGACTTTGGAAGAGGTCAGGGCTGTCAAGGGACTAACCACCTGACTGTAATCCTTAATGAACCTCCTGTAGAAGTTTGCAAAACCGAGGAACTGTTGCAGCTTCCTACGGCTTGTTGGTTGGGGCCAGTCTCTCACCGCCACAACCTTGGCCGGATCAGGGGCGACGGAGCTGGAGGAGATTATGAACCCCAGGAAGGACAAAGAAGTGCGGTGGAACTCGCACTTCTCGCCCTTTACAAACAGCCGGTTCTCCAACAACCGCTGCAGGACCTGACGTACATGTTGGACATGGGTCTCAGGATCCGGGGAAAAGATGAGTATATCGTCCAGATATACGAAGACGAACCGATGCAGGAAGTCCCGCAAGACGTCATTAACCAAGGCTTGGAACGTCGCGGGCGCAATGGTGAGGCCGAACGGCATGACCAGGTACTCAAAGTGACCTAAGGGGGTGTTAAAAGCCGTCTTCCACTCGTCTCCCTTCCGGATCCGAACCAGGTGGTACGCATTCCTAAGATCCAATTTAGTGAATATTTGGGCTCCATGCAGGGGCGTGAACACTGAATCCAACAGAGGTAACGGGTATCGGTTGCGAACCGTAATTTCGTTCAGCCCTTTGTAATCGATGCATGGACAGAGTCCGCCATCTTTCTTGCCCACAAAAAAGAAACCTGCACCCATCGGGGAGGTGGAGTTCTGGATCAACCCGGCAGCTAAAGAGTCCCGGATGTAGGTCTCCATTGATTCGCGCTCTGGACGTGAGAGGTTATACAGCCTGCTGGACGGGTACTCAATGCCCGGGATCAAATCAATGGCGCAATCGTGTGGCTGGTGCGGGGGGAGAGTGAGTGCCAGATCTTTGCTGAAGACGTCAGCAAGATCGTGGTACTCCTCATGCACCGCCGTCAGATTGGGGGGAACTTTGACCTCCTCATTAGCTGTCACACCGGGTGGAACCAAGGATCCTAAACATTCCCGGTGGCAGGTTTTGCTCCACTGCATCACACCCCAAAAAATCATTCGGGAGGTAGAAGGTGTTACATAAAACACAATCTCCTCCCTGTGATTCCCAGACACAACCAATGTTACAGGCTGTGTCTGGTGTGTGATTAATGCGAGAAAGGTGCCATCTAGTCCCCGTACCTTCAATGGTGAAGGTAGGGCCACTAGAGGGACCCCAACTTCCTTTGCCCATCTGCTGTCCAGCAGATTCCCTTTCGACCCTGTGTCCATCAGTGCTGGGGCGTGAAGGGTTAGATCCCCACTCAGGATCGTGACTGGGATGCGTGCGGATTTATGGGGTTTCCCCACGTGAGTGTTATGGGTCACCCTCAGCCCAGTCTCTAAGGGCAGGCGTTGTAGTTTAACCGCTTGGGGCAATTCTTCTGTATGTGCTCACTCGAGCCACAGAAAAAACACTCCCCGCGGGCCAGCCTCCGTTGTCTGTTATCTGATTTGACTTTGGCCCTGCTCGTGTCCATAGCTTCGTCAGCAGGGGGAGCTGTTGCCACACGGAGCTCTCTGGCTGTGGAGCGTGGGGACGGCGGCACCCTTTCGGACCCGGAAGGAAGAGGGACGGTTCGTGCCCAGCCACGCCCTTCGCCCCGCTCCCGACGATGTTCTTCTAGTTGGTTGTCTAACCGTATAACCAGGTCGATAAGCCCGTCAAAATCCCGCGGTTCGTCCTTAGCCAGTTGATGCTCCTTCAGGACCGAAGACAGTCCGTTTACGAAGGCGGCGCGGAGTGCAACACTATTCCAGCCAGACCTCGCTGCTGCGATGCGGAAGTCGACTGCATACTCGGCTGCACTCCAATGCCCCTGTCTCATTGACAGCAGCACGTTCGAAGCAGTCTCGCCTCTATTGGGGTGATTAAACACTTGCTTGAACTCCCGCACAAACCCAGCATATGTTGTTAGGAGCCGTGAATTCTGCTCCCAGAGCGCCGTAGCCCAGGCGTGTGCCTCTCCTCGAAGCAGATTTATAACATAAGCCACCCGGCTAGCATCTGACGCGTACATGACGGGACGCTGTGAAAAGACAAGCGAACACTGCATTAAGAAGTCTGCGCACGTCTCGACACAACCTCCGTACAGCTCCGGAGGGCTTATGTATGCTTCAGGGGACGGGGGGGGGGGTTCGTTGAACGACCACTGGAATGTCTGTATTTGGCACTCGGTCAGCAGGAGGAGGTGCTGCAGCAGCGCCCTGTGCGTGCGCTTCCACCCGAGCGGTGAGAGCCTCCATCCTCCAATTGAGTATAACGTTCTGCTCGGTTACCAAGTCCAACCGAGCAGTGAAGGCGGTTAAGATTTGCTGCAGCTCACCTAACACGCCTCCTGCTGGCGCCTGTGCACCTAGCGTTTCCATTGGTGGTTCATCCGATGGTTGACGCCCCTCGGGATCCATGATGTTGGTCGAGATATCCTGTTGGGAAAGTGTAGTGACACAGACCCACAACAGGGGGCGTAAATGAACGGACAATGGATAAGCCAAAATATAACAATTTAATGTTGCGAAATGTGCACAACGGAATACAGACAAATGCAGTTTGAGAATGATAGTCAATTATACGAAAAGTGACGTGTGGGCAGGCTCGAGGATAGAAGACGTCCGTCCAGAGAAGAGCCGGGTCCCACACGGGTTCCACCGCCAACGGATCTGAAGAACACCGGAGCCGCCAAGTCCTGAGTCTCCAGGTGGACACCGTCTCCAGCTGTCAGACCTGGTACTGCTGGCAGGAAGCAGAGACAGTTAATGGTGGGTGTGTGAATACACCCCCAGTAAATCCTCACACACAGATACAGTTCCTCCGGGTGGGAGCACCTCCACCTCCGAAGTAGGAAACACAATAGCAGCTCCTGTTAAACCACTTATCTGGTTGGAGTGAGAGGCGAGGACGTCGGTTCTCTCACTGACCGCCAACCCAGCTGAAAGTGCACCACAGGACAACGGCTGCAAACAGATCAGACGTAAGTCACAGTTCAAGTACTGCAGAGAATATTACCTAAGAGGCAGATGATATCTCGGCAGCGAGGTGGAGTTGTTGCCAAGGCTTTTATGGTGATGTGGTGATGATGAGTGACAGCTGGTGCTGTTGATGAGTGACAGCTGTCACTCCCAGTTGCTCCGGCGCCCTCTCGTGCCTGAAGCCCGCACTTCAGGCAGGGCGCCCTCTGGTGGTGGGCCAGCAGTACCTCCTCTTCAGCGGCCCACACAACATCGCTCTGGAGTATAGGTCGCACCCCCGGCCAAAACATGTAAAAAAGTGCAACTTATAGTCCGAAAAATACGGTAGTTATGATCAGACACATAATGTGGTATAGCTTTCAATATGATTGGAACATTTTTTTAATTTTGACCCCTATGCAATTCTTCATTGACCCCTAGTTGGCCTCCGATTGAAAATTCAAATGTCTAACGTTATTTGTCTAAAATACATACCAAAAGGTATACACAGTCAAATTTTGGTGCTTGTAACCAGATTTGAACAATTCCTCTGCAAATATTCTGTTATCTGCTGCACTAAAAGGGAATAATGTGATTATTAAACATCAGATGACAAAGTAAAACCTCTTAAATCATGCTAAAGTCAGTTTTAAGCAGAAATGAGGCGATAATTGGTGAGTTCCTACTGATGCACTGAAATGACATCGGTGCAGCAGCACATCTTGCTGCTGTGGTGCTCTGATCGCTTGCCCCATCTTTTATTATAAAATAATGCTGAATTTATGTGGAAATGATTGTTGAGAAAAGCTTCAGATATCCGTCACTGAGACTGATGATGACTGGAGTGCAGTTTTAAACAGAAACAAGGTGATAATCGGTGCACCGCTATTGACACTGAGAAATGATGCTGCTGTGGTTCCAAATATTGATGCGCAGTGAAGGAGTCTTGAAGGGGATGATTTTTAGGGGGACCTTTCTGTCGGCGACACTGGGACCAGAAAAATCCTTTTTTTGTTTTTTTTTTTCGTAATTGTTTCTTTTATTATTGTTAGTACCAATCTAATACTTGTGTTAGTTTTTCAGTGTGATTGCAGTGTAATTGTAGCTCATTATTTTACTCCTGTGTGAATCTTAGAAATGGCTAGTATTTTCATTAGCGGTTAGCTCGTGCTAGGTTGGCTACACTCTTGGATTTTCTGGTGCACAAAGTACACTACTTTACACTTTACATAAATCCTGTGCGATGCTGTCAACAGGGTGGCTCTTTTAGAGAACCGTGCCCGTAAACTAGAACAGCTTCTTAGTTCAGTGGAGTTACAGTACATGTTATGGGCAATCCAGACAAGGTTAGTATTGGGCCGGCTAGCGTGCCCATTAGCATTAGCCTAAAAACGCCGGCTGTAGATAATGGCTTTTGGACCGTGGTTAGGTGGAGAAAGTTAGGCGCTTGGTGCCCAGATGCGGTACCCCGATCACACTCGCCACTGCAAACTGTGAACTGGTTTTCTCCCTTAGATATACCTGTTGTTAGTCCTTTGAGCTCACAGGTGATTTCCACTCCAATCTCCGGGCCGAAATGCCGGGCTTTAGTGATAGGGGATTCTATCACTTGCAAAGTCAGGTTACAGACGCCAGTTGACGTTAAATAGATTCCTGGGGTCAAAACTCCCAACACTGCCTTTCATCTTAGGGTGATGACACTGCAGAAGGGCGGACAGACAAAGGAACATGCCCTAGAGAGGACTTGTGACCTTGCCAGAAAGATGTGTCAGCATCAATTAATAGTCTCTGGTCCCCTAATGATGAGGCATTTAGCAGGCTGGCATCGTTAAATAGGTGGCTGGCGCAATTTTGTAGACAGCAAGGCTTTAGTTTTATTGATAACTGGCCTTCGTTTTGGCACTGCCGTGGCTTGCTGATGCCGGACAGCCTTCACCCTACTGGGGAAAGCGCCACCATCTTGTCTGTGAACATAGATTGAGCTCGACAGGGAGGGTAACATTAGGACTTTATAGCAGACCATGGAGCAGGTGATTAGAGATCCTGCAAGGCTTATGACGAATGTGGATGTGGAATCCATTAGCTTAGCGGGCAAATTAGTGCAGAAAATCCATTATGGTGATATTTTAGGTGGCAAGGAGGGAAATTCATCAAGTTGAGATTGTGGCCTGTTTCCGCAGACGTGTCCATAAAAATCATAGAGGGATATGCTTTTGCAAACTTAATACTCATTACTACATTGGATGACGTTGAAATTGAGGATGGCCCGACCACCTGGAAACAAACATTTGCGAACATCAATTGAACATTCATAGAAAGTTCATTTACTGTTCAGCAAGTTTGCGAACGTTCATGTAATGTTTGTGATGTTTGCACGGAAGCGAACATTAGACAAACATATAAGCGAACATTTCAATCAAATGTTCATAGAATGTATGCATATATATATATATATATATATATATATATATATATATATATATATATATATATATATATATACCGTATTTTCCGGACTATAAGTCGCACTGTTTTACATGTTTTGGCCGGGGGTGCAACCTATACTCCGGTGCGACTTATAAATGAAAAATATACCGGTAGGATCTCAATTAATTTACTGTAACAAAACAATTTTACGTGACAGAGTCGATCTATGTTTTAAAATGGCCACCGGAAAAGGAAATGCAATGCATTATGGGCACTGTAGTATGACGGCCATCCTATAGTTCACGCTGGTCGCGATAACCAATCAGAGAACAGAACTTTGGATGCGTATTCCTCACCTCACCCACAGCGTGTGAAGCTGACGAACTCGGTGCTTGCTGTTATTCCGGCTTGGCGAACAGAACAGCTTCAACCCTTGGATATCAATGTGAGCAGAGTGTTTAAGTTGACGCTGAGAGCTGCGTGGGAGCATTGGGTGAGCGACGGCGGAGGATTAGCGTGTGCACTTGGAAGGAGCTGGCGTCGATGATTGTGAAAAGCGTTTGAAGCAGACGAACATGGTGTTTATTCCGGGACGGCTAACAAGACAGCTTCAACCCTTGGATATCAGTGTGAGCAGAGTTGACGCTGAGAGCTGCATGGGAGCACTGAGCGACGGCGGAGGATTAGCGTCTCCACTTGGAAGGAGCTGGATCGACACCGCTGGGTGGTCATGAGCTGCGCAGGTAGGCGCTGCATGGTTCGGCTCGCAATGTGGTCCGCAAAATACAAACATATCTGTAGGTAAAATGCAGCTCACGAGAGGGCACTCGAGGCTTGTGTGACTGTTCCTGCGACTTCTGACTACCATAGAAAAATAAAAATTTTAACGTTACTGATAACATAACAAGACAACGGAGAAGGCCCGAAAAAATGCCACCAAAAAGAAAATCATACTCTGCAGATTACAAGTTGCGACTGGTGAAATATGCATCTGAAAACAGTAGCCGTCACAATATTATCATCTGAACTTTTCATGTTAACATACCTGTATGTCCATGGGACTTATAGTCCAGTGGACCTTATTTATGGTTTATTTTTCTTTATAATGGATAAAGTGGCTGGTGCGACTTATACTCTGGTGCGACTTATTTATGGTTTGTTTTTCTTTATAATGGATAAAGTGGCTGGTGCGACGTATACTCCGGTGCGACTTATAGTCCGGAAAATACGGTATATATTTAAAAATTTTGTAAAATTTCATATCACTATTACAGGAAAACAATAAATATCATTTACTGCCTACAGAAAGTTAATGTTGGATTCCATTTAAATTATATATTCAAGCATAGGTAGAATGAACAATAGGAAATAATTTAATCACTCTTGTTACCATGGTAACCAAGAATTTGTCAATTTATGATTTATTCAGTCCGACTGAATATATACTTTCAAGATTACTTGTCAGGTTTCAGCCCGCATCCAGGGTTTTGATCCCATTTTTGCCTCCTTTCTTTTTCTCATTGTCTGCTCCAGCATTGATTTATTTGTTGTTTTTGGTCACTTGTTTATTTTCTGTGCTGTTTTGCTTTGTCACTTTATTTGTTACTTTTAATACTCTTGCCATAGTTTCGTTCCATTCTAGTTTGTTCTGCCAGGTTGTGTTTTCATTGTTTATCATCAGTTGATCACTGGTTTATTTTGTTCATCTCATTTCTGATTTTATCAGTTATGCTGTAGTATCGGGTTTTGTTTTCTGTTCACGATTTTGTCTTTATTTTGGTTGTTTTGCCATCTGGTTATCTATACTTCAGTCATGAGCCAGTTCCAGTCTAGTTTGTCTTAGTATTTATTTTCTTGTTATTCTCTGATCAGTTCCCATGTAGCTTTTCTTCTTTACTTATTATCTGATGGTTCTTCTTTTAGTTCTCATGTTCATGCTCTGATCTGGTTCTGTTCATAGTCCTCGGTTTCTGTTTGACCTTTGTTCTCTGTTTTCCCTCACTTCCATTTGTTTGTGTTCTCACTCCACATCACTAGACCTGTCTCATGTCTTTGTCTCTCACTCTCATTCTGTCTTTAGTGTATTCATCCACTCATGCTCTTTACTCTGACTCACGTGTCTTTGCATCTTACATCACTCCACTTTGTGTTGTGTTCACTGCACTATCTTGCGCCTGCTTTCCTCATCTTTGTTTCATCCAGCCACACCTCCTCCAGAATTTTCCCTACACCTGTGTCTAGTTCCTCTAATTACCTCCACCCTTATTTAAGCAGCTTCAGTTCACCACTTCCCTGCCAGTTTGTTGCACTTTTTGTTGTCATTCCAGCCCTTATCACAGCCTTGTTTTGACCAGGTTTGATTGCCTGCCTGTATTTTGACTTTGCTCATTTTTTACCTTGCCTCTGTCTTGTCTTTGAACTCCTCCATGCTGTGTACCTGAAACCTGCTTGTTTTGTTGGACACCTTAGCACTACGTCTGTCTGTACCTCTGCCTCGCTGACTGATACTGACCATTACTTAAAAAGCCATCACTTGACCCAGCTATCTTAGCTAATTATAGGCCAATCTCCAACCTTCCTTTTCTCTCAAAAATTCTTGAAAAGGTAGTTGTAAAACAGCTAACTGATCTGCAGAGGAATGGTCTATTTGAAGAGTTTCAGTCAGGTTTTAGAATTCATCATAGTACAGAAACAGCATTAGTGAAGGTTACAAATGATCTTCTTATGGCCTCGGACAGTGGACTCTTCTCTGTGCTTGTTCTGTTAGATCTCAGTGCTGCTTTTGATACTGTTGACCATAAAATTTTATTAGAGATTAGAGCATGGACATAGGTATTAAAGGCACGGCGCTGCGGTGTTTGAATCATATTTGTCTAATAGATTACAATTTGTTCATGTAAATGGGGAATCTTCTTCACAGACTAAGGTTAATTAGTGGAGTTCCACAAGGTTCTGTGCTAGGACCAATTTTATTCACTTTAGACAGCTTCTATTAGACGGTATGCTTAAATTTTCATTGTACGCAGATGATACCCAGCTTTATCTATCCATGAAGCCAAAGGACACACACCAATTAGCTAAACTGCAGGATTGTCTTACAGACATACAAGACATGGATGACCTCTAATTTCCTGCTTTTTAAACTCAGATAAACACTGAAGTTATTGTACTTGGCCCCACAAATCTTTAGAAACATGGTGTCTAACCGAGTCCTTACTCTGGATGGCATTACCCTGACCTCTAGTAATACTGTGAGAAATCTTGGAGTCATTTTTGATCAGGATATGTCATTCAAAGCGCATATAAACAAATATGTAGGACTGCTTTTTTGCATTTACGCAATATCTCTAAAATCAGAAGGTCTTGTCTCAGAGTGATGCTGAAAAACTAATTCATGCATTTATTCCTCTAGGCTGGACTATTGTAATTCATTATCAGGTTGTCCTAAAGTTCCCTAAAAGCCTTCAGTTAATTCAAAATGCTGCAGCTAGAGTACTGACGGGGACTAGGAGAGAGCATATCTCACCCATATTGGCCTTTCTTCATTGGCTTCCTGTTAATTCTAGAATAGAATTTAAAATTCTTCTTCTTACTTATAGGTTTTGAATAATCAGGTCCCATCTTATCTTAGGGACCTCGTAGTACCATATCACCCCAATAGAGCGCTTCGCTCTCAGACTGCAGGCTTACTTGTAGTTCCTAGGGTTGTAAGAGTAGAATGGGAGGCAGAGCCTTCAGCTTTCAGGCTCCTCTCCTGTGGAACCAGCTCCCAATTCAGATCAGGGAGACAGACACCCTCTCTACTTTTAAGATTAGGCTTAAAAACTTTCCTTTTTGCTAAAGCTTATAGTTAGGGCTGGATCAGGTGACCCTGAACCATCCCTTAGTTATGCTGCTATAGACGTAGACTGCTGGGGGGTTCCCATGATGCACTGTTTCTTTCTCTTTTTGCTCTGTATGCACCACTCTGCATTTAATCATTAGTGATCGATCTCTGCTCCCCTCCACAGCATGTCTTTTTCCTGGTTCTCTCCCTCAGCCCCCAACCAGTCCCAGCAGAAGACTGCCCCTCCCTGAGCCTGGTTCTGCTGGAGGTTTCTTCCTGTTAAAAGGGAGTTTTTTCCTTCCCACTGTAGCCAAGTGCTTGCTCACAGGGGGTCGTTTTGACCGTTGGGGTTTTACATAATTATTGTATGGCCTTGCCTTACAATATAAAGCGCCTTGGGGCAACTGTTTGTTGTGATTTGGCGCTATATAAAAAAATTGATTGATACACTGTGTACCGAATCCTTGCTAGTATTTTTGATAAAGCCTTTTCTACTACCCCTACGTTCTGTCTGAGTCAGCATTTGTGTCCAACCACCTTCTGTGCCATGCCGCCTTGCATCATGACATTACTGTGATTAACTGACAGAGCTAACTCCGAAACATCTTGGGGTAACTTGCATAAACATGCACTCTGTTAATTGGAATATTAATTTTTGCTAAATAATTTAAGTCAGCTACCAAAAACTGTTTTTTATGGAAACAAATTGCAATGGCAGCTTATTACCCAGAAATCCTGCAGACCTGAGTTGCATACATTTTGCCAAATTTTATATAAGCATAATATCTTTAACATTTCTATAAATAAGGAAAAATACATTAAAGGTATTAAAAATTGATTCACAAAATGTTTTCAACATGCATGAGCAGGAAGCATTGACATTTAAATAAAACAGCTCACAGAAAAAAAATATTTTTTACTGGTCACTTTATAACTTGCAGTTCAAACTATTTAACATTAACTTATTTTGTTAACAATATCGTAGCAGCTGCTTCACAGTTGCTTGCAGTACTCCCCACCCAACAGTTGGTGGTAGTAGTGCACCGAGTTGGGTTAAAACCCGCTTTTTAACAAAAGAGAAGACTTATGGCGAAGAAGAAGCTGACTAATGGCACTGCACTCCATTCTGTTTTGGCAAATAGTTTTGTGTTCAACAAGTTCACTCGCCTGTTCAGTCTCTATACTACGGTTAAGAGACCACTGAGCAGAAGAGGAGATTAACGCTGGGGCCTTGTCGATTGGGATTCGTCACAGAGAACCACCACAAAGCTACCACGAGGGAGCAGCTTAAAATGGTGGAGCTTTTCTACCATGATCATGACGCTGTGAATATTAAGACACTTTAAGGTAATGGAACCTAATGTTAACACAAACCTGTTTTAGCCAGAAATGACAGAACCTGCTTGAAGCTTAATTATGCCAGCCATGGACTGATGGGAACAAAACCAATACATTTTTGACTAGCACAGAGCTAACATTAGCCACAGAGGCATGGGCCTAATTAATATTTTGTCCATGTTTTATCTATTCTGATATTAGCCAGGAGCCTAAAGGTGTCAATAAGGTGTGTGTATGTGGGCATCCCACATCCAAGGATATGCAGGTTGGGTGAATTGGAAACTTTATAACTATCCAGGTCTCACTTGTAAGAGGTCTCGATCTCAATGGGACTAACTTGGCTAAATAAAGGCTAAATTTAAAATGTACATAACTTTTTATGACCATTACTAAAATATATACTCTGTCTTTTTTTAGGTGTTGACGCAATTGAAGTTTAAGTAATGTCAGTGCCCAGAAAGAGACTTTATGAAGATAAATTTGATTCTATTTTACATTCCCACAACTGTCTTGCACTGTTTCTCTGTGAATTTTCAATTACTGATAGTAACTTTGGTTAGCATCATAGAAAGTTTTGCATATGTAATTATTTCAGCTTGTTTGTTTTCACTTTACAAATGTGATCAATGGTAATATCCCCCAACAGCAACCATGCCGGCTGCTATAATAGTTGTTAAATCAGTGAATCCTCCATCCGACAAGTCGGTTGAGTATGTGTGCCTGCAGTTGATTCACAACAGCCCGATCTGTATCTAGAGGTTTGTACTATAATGGTTAAATTTGATTGTACAGTGTTTTGTGCCAGTAGATTCTAAAATTCATTCAGCAAGCAAAATATTCAAACATTTCTGGCAGGAAATGTTCTGTTCTATTTGGGATATAATTTGAAAATACAGTAAAATCTGCCAGTAATGAAGTTGTACATGCTAACTTTCCTTTAAATAATTTACAGGCCCTGTTACTTAACATGTTTATGTATTAATGATATAGTTTTAGAATTCCTTTCATATAAGCTCAATTTCTGTCCCTTGCATAATGTTTTATTTGCATAGTGTGTGCATACTGTCTGTGGTACCATACACATGAAACATAAGGACTTCTATGCTGTACTACTGAGGTTTACCACCTTATCTGGGGTGGAAAAACTGACCTGTGCCAACAAAAAATGAATTTTTGGAGATTATTTTAGTGGGTAAATAAACTTGAGAAAGCACCAGAATGCATTTGAGATTTCACATTTTTCTAGGGGACAACACCCCCCTCCCCCCCATGCCTTACCAAGATCTTTCAGGGTTTTTTTTATGGCTCACTTTAGTCACTCTCTTCATTCACAAACAGCTGAATGACAAAGTTGATGCACTGCATCCTTGAACTGTCCCTGAAAGTGTCGGTTCCCAGACATACCAGGAGAGAGAACATTGTGGACGCTGCTGAGATGATCATCCGAAGAATGGCCAGCTTTAAACCAGAAGTGTAGGCTAGAACCAATTACAAGCAGTGCCTGGAAGTAATGGGCCTTTAAGTAAAGTCACTCGAAGAAGTGTTAATGTATTTTCTGTTTGTCAGATCCTCTTCACTTAAAGTTTTTTTATTTTTTACACAGTACATTATGAAACATGCTGTACTTATGGAAATACAGTAACTAAAGGGCCTTTCACACTGCACGCTTTATACGTGTCAGGCAACACCTCCCCACGTGCTGTGACATCAGTCGCGTTGTCAATGCCTCCCGATGCCCCAATGCATTGTGATGTCACATCGCATGCAGCAAGGGGCAGAGATTTTCACTCTGATTTTTCCACAGCAAAGCTGAGTGATCGCCATGTTGTATTTGCGTCGATGAACCACAAAAAAGCTTTAATATGGCAATCAAATTAATTTTGAGGTTAAAACATTTGCAAGGATTTTTCTTCAGAAAACTGCTCTGTATAAATGACCTGTATGTGACCTGTTTTGTAGAGATCAGTGGTTTCTGCCACTAGTCTTCATGTTTGGACCTGACACGTTGTTTCTATTGGACAGTGTGAAGCTTTGTCACAGTTCAGAGCAGCGAAAGTTGGACTGGGTTGAACTTTGACTGTATCAGCCTGTCGACAAGCGGCAATGCGCGCACTCCCGGCAGAAGTGTCAGTTTAGCTCGGCTTTAGACACAATGCTTCTGACTCCTCTAAGAAGCAGCACGTCTCATTGAAAATAATGCTTTTTAGACCGATTTGTGACACCTCTGATGCTTCTAAAGCGTGTGGTGTGAAAGGCCTTCTACATAAATAGCAGTGGGTACAGAGGATTAATCATTTTTGTCTGATCTGCTTTTACCAGTGTGGTATACCTAGCTGATAACTAATTTGAGAAAATTCTGCTTTATTCTGGACTAATTTGTCCCTCAGTCTTTTCTTTCGACAGTCATCACCAAATCAAAGGTAAGCTGAACAATTTCCTTGTGATTGACTTTTCTGATCTATTTTTAATCAGCATGCGCACTGTTATAATATGATGGGAGACGAAGGATTGAAAGCGGAAGTGTCAGCCTTTTGTCTGATTTAACAGGTGCACATCAGGCTGTGGGTCTCAGTTTGAACACAGTTTGAAAAAATAAATGGTCAGGCTTTTAATTACAGAAATGACTCTGATGCCACTTTCCTGAAAACTTGGTCTACAAATATTTAGAAGTTGTCTGCTTCCGAAATAAAATGTGCTATTATGGATTTTGGAATGTTGCTATGGCTAATTGTTGTTGTTTCCAAGATATACAAGGTTTTACATTTTGCGTCAACATAATTATATTGCGTGAACAATAGATTTTTCATGAAAAATCAAACATAGGTCTTTTTGTTTCTCTGACTGTATATTTCACCTGTTCTCTTTTTGTAATACTTTTAATAATCAGCAAAAGGGTTATATATTAATCCTTAGTAGCACAATAGTAGCAGTTATTAAAACTACAGCCAATCAACAGTTTAAACATTTTCATTCTCTGTGGCCCACAATTAGTAAAGTTTGACGATCTTCATTTCAGAAGCATTTAGACCAGTGAAATTGAGTGTCAGAGCTGAACTTTAATTTGTACCTCTGTTACTGTGCACGTCCAGACTGCTTGGGGTTTTTATGGAAATACATTGCGATCGGCTGGAACATTTTATCTGTGTGCAAAAAATCCATTGTACAAAATACTGTTTATTACATGGAAAACAATACAAAAACTTTGGGACTTTTTTGTCCGGTGACTGTGAATATCTGGCTTATACGATGATGGTTTAGGTGAGTTTTACTGTACATGGGACTGAACAATAAATTTACCTCGCAAAACTTTGATGTCGGCTTCCATCCCACTCGGCTGACTTTATCACTGAGTCTCATGTGCGGCCGTTTCTGAATCAACAGGGTCCGTTCACCATTATTGTTGGCGGATTCACCAACCACCGATGTTCATGAATCTCAACCCATGAGTCCAAGTCAAGTCTCAGGTCTTTGAGGTTGAGCTGCAGATCAAGTCTGAAGTCACAGTGCATTTGGGTTTTTTGAGTCCTGTCTGCTGCTTGTTACGGTTGTCTGCTTCGTGGGTTTGGTTTTTTTTTTTAGTCCTGTCTGCTGCTAGTTACGGTTGTCTGCTTCGTGGGTTTGGGGTTTTTTTGAGTCCTGTCTGCTGCTTGTTACGGTTGTCTGCTTCGTGGGTTTGGTTTTTTTTGAGTCCTGTCCGCTGCTTGTTACGGTTGTCTGCGTCTGAATCAACAGGGTCCGTCCACCATTATTGTTGGTGGATTCACCAACCACCGATGTTCATGAATCTCAACCCATGAGTCCAAGTCAAGTCTCACGTCTGAGGTTGAGCTGCACATCAAGTCTGAACTCACTGTGCGTTTTTTTTTTTGTTTTTTTTGTCCGCTACTTGTTCAATTGTTTGCATCTTGGGCATTTTTTTTTTATTCTTGTCCGGTGCTTGAGTTGTCTACTTGCTATGATTGCAAAGTGTTTTGACCCTGGTCATCTCACTGTGGACTCTGCATGTGCTGTGTTTCTTGTATCTCTTGTGAACGCACCATTCTCTGTTTTTCACTAACAGGCCAGGTAAAGCAGTGATACATTTGAAACCATATCACCGAATTTCTAACTTTGGTGATATGGTGAGTAAACTGCTGTAGCACAGAATGATGGCCAAAACTCTCTGAAAAGACTTGGTTGTCTCTTAAGAAATGCATTTGTTTCTTTCTTTGTTCACAGCATAAAATGTGGTAATTAACAAAATGCCCTGAGTGCCAGGAACCACTGAGACCACCTTGTTTGTTTTCTGTGCTGTCAAAAAGGATGTGCAACTGTGACTCCAAGTACTGTAGTTCCCAGTCCAGTACTCCCTGCCGGGTCAGACTGTGCTCAGGTTTCATTGGTGCCCTGTCTGCTCTGAATTTGAATAACATTCACTACATGTCTTCTGTGGACTTTAAGAAAGAGGAAAGGTGTTTCACTCTTACTGGTTCTTTGTTGAAAAGGAAAGGTGGTGGGGGATTGCCATCACCCTGGCAACGCAGCTCCACAGTATCCCCCTCTTTGACCAAGCCCTGCGGTGAATCTTTCCACAGCTCAACCATAGTGGTAGGGTCTGGAGCGACACACACATCTAATTAAACAGACTTATTCAGGTGCCTGGTAAAGTCACTTTTGGTGGCCAGACATTTGGACATCAGACATGGTTTGATTTCCCCTCAAACTACCACTGGTAAATCGACTTCAATTAACAAACTGCAAAAAGAATCTATCATTACAGATTCTTGTAAAGGACTAGATTTTGAAATCTGAACGGTTTTGAAGTTTTGTAGAGGCCAAATAGTTATTTTTCTCAGTTTCAGTGCAGAAGGTTCCTTGTTCAAATCACACAAAACTTGGGCCAAATCAACATGCATCTGCTGTGGCAACAAAAAAGGGAGCTTGAACAGTGTTAAGCTAAATGTTTGATGGATTCAGGGTGAACTCAATTCTCCCTACAGCATATACACAAAAAAAAAATCAGAATGTATTCCACCATCATCTGTTTTTTGTTTTGTTTTTTTTACGGGCACAAACAGTTCCTGTAGCACTGGAATGGTGACGATTTTCATGTAGCTGCACATGGCTAATGTGCTTTATTTTTAAAATTATTTTTAGTGTTTGCTTACTGTTATATTTACGTGTGTCAGCTCAAAGTCTATTGTCATGGAGCAGCGCAGCAATTTCAGGAAAACGGTGGTTCCACAGCAGAAACAAATCCTTCCTTCCTTGTTGTCATTTATTAAATAAAATAAAATGCATGTCTAACTTAAAGGGCCTATCTCACTCCAGTCTGGTTTCTTTAAGTTGTGCAGGTCCTGATATAACTGATAAAGGTAAAATAAGAGTGCATCAGAAAAACACAAGACAGTTGTGTGAAGAATAACAAACACGGAGGGGAATCACCGGCGAGCATGACGAATAACAAACACAGAAGCCCCTGTCACAGTGGCGTATTCGTAGAGCTGCTCATTACAGCGTATCATCTACGCTGTACCCGGATGATCCTAGGAGCTATGTTGTCAGGGGCTTTGTGCTCCCTGTAGGGTCTCCCAAGGCAAACAGGTCCTAGGTGACGGGTCAGACTAAGGGCAGTTCAGAACCTCCATGACAAGTAAAAAATAAAGGACCGAGACGTCGCCCGGTATGGCGGAGCCGGGGCCCCACCCTGGAGCCAGGCCTGGGGTTGGGGCTCGCGCATGAGCGCCTGGTGGTCGGGCCTTAGCCCATGGGGCCCTGCCGGGTTCAGCCCAAAAGAGCAACGTGGGCCCGCCCTCCTGTGGGTTCACCACCTGCAGAGGGGGCCATGGGGTCAGGTGCAGAGAGGATTGGGTGGCTGTTGAGGGCAGGTGGCCCTGTCCATGCGCACAGCCCCTGGCTGTTGGGACGTGGAATGTCACCTTGCTAGGGGGGAAGGAGCCTGAACTTGTGAAAGAGGTTGAGATACAGACTAGAGATAGTCGGGCTCACCTCCACGCACAGCTTGGGCTCTGGTACCCAACTCCTGGAAAGGGGCTGGACGCTTCATTTTTCTGGCGCTGCCCATGGGGAGAGGCGGAGAGCTGGGGTCGCATTGCTTATTGCTCCCCAGCTCAGTCGCCATGTGTTGGAGTTCACTCTGGTGAACGAGAGGGTCGCGTCCCTACGCCTTCGGTTCGGTGACAGCTCTCTCACCGTTGTCTCGGCCTACAGGCTGAGCAGCAGTGTGTTGGGGGGGCGTGGCTGGATGTTTTGGTTTTCTTTTCTTTGCTCTCCAGGTGGCATGAGGGCTGATTTGTCTGAAGAAGGTGCTGGCTGAAGTCTTCACCCTCATCAACATCATGGAAAGCACCTGTGATTGGTGCTCACGTGCAACCTGGACGACTTGCAGCTGAAGCAGATAATTGGATGGCGTTCTGCATTTAAGTCATGTGTGATTTGAGCAGAACTGCCGGGAACACGACCTTGTGACGTTCGTTTGTGAGACGCTGAGGACCGCGCCTGGGTTTTGACACATCGAGCCCGTGAAGCAGGGAGGGGTGAGGACACATGCTGTCAGCACACACTAAAGGTAATTAAGTGTTTAAGTAATTGTTGATAGTAACTTGGTGTTTTGTTACACAGTATACTGGAATTGTGAAGAGAATTGTGCAGTTTGCTTCTCACTGCTGTGGCGTGAAGGATAAGTGATCCTCCACTTGTTGTGAGAAGCTGCTCATTTGCATAAAGTAAAAAAAGGACACTGACCTGAGTGTGTTGCTGATAGCGTGTGTTTATTGGAAGATATAGTTGTATCTGTTGACTTACCTCACCTTCTCTTTGCTTCACAGAGAATCAGTTTGTCGTGTCCACCTGGGGGGTGTTTGGCGGTGGTAGGAAGTCCAGGAGCGCCGGCTTTAATCCTTGCGGGCGCTGGAGAGCGAGCCACGAATCACTCCACCAGAGGGACGTTGTTTTTATGTTTTTACACTTTTAAGCACAGGTGAATAATAGTTTGTTTGGAACCGCTTTCTGGTTATTTTTAGCGCTGGGTCCTGTCTGACGCAGGTCCGCTCCTCAACCCGCGTCGACACATAACACAGTGCAGAGTACCCGACCTTCCTGGAGTCCCTGGGAGGGGTACTAGATGGTGTGCCGACTGGGGACTCCACTGTTCTCCTGGGGGATTTCAACGCCCACGTGGGTGGAGGGTTGTGATCGGGAAGCACGGCCTCCCCGATCTGAACCCGAGTGGTGTTCAGTTGTTGGACTTCTGTGCTAGTCACAGTTTGTCCATCACGAACACCATGTTCGAGCACAAGGGTGTCCAAAAGTGCACGTGGCACCAGGACACCCTGAGCCGGAGGTCGATCGACTTTGTAGTCGTATCATCTGACCTTCAGCCACGTGTCTCAGACACTCGAGTGAAGAGAGGGGCAGAGCTGTCGACCGATCACCACCTGGTGGTGAGTTGGATCCGCTGGGAGGGGGGGAAGCCGGTCAGACCTGGCAGGCACAAACGTATCGTGAGGGTCTACTGGGAACGACTGGCGGAACCCTCTGTCAGCGAGGTCTTCAACTCCCACCTCCGGGAGAGCTAATCCCAGATCCTGGGGTAGGTTGGAGACATGGAATCCGAGTGGACCATGTTCTCCACCTCCATTGTCTGTGGCCGCTCGTAGCTGTGGTCGCAAGGTCTCTGGTGCCTGTCGCGGCGGCAATCCCCGAACCCGGTGGTGGACACCGGAAGTAAGGGATGCCGTCAAGCTGTAGGAGGAGTCCTACTTATCTTTGTTGGTAGGTGGGACCCCTGAGGCAGCTGACAGGTACCGGCAGGCCAAGCATGCCGCAGCACGTGCGGTCGCAGAGGCAAAAACTCGGGTCTGGGAGGACTTCAGGGAGGCTATGGAGGAGGACTATCGGTCGTCCTCGAAGAGATTCTGACAAACCGTCCGATGCCTCAGGAGGCGGAAGCAGCTCTCCACCAGCACTGTTTATGGTGCGGGTGGGGAGCTGTTGACCCTGACTGGGGATGTTGTCGGGCGGTGGAAGGAGTACTTCGAGGATCTCCTCAATCCCATCATCATGTCTTCTGAAGAGGAAGCAGAAACTGGGGACTCAGAGGCGGACTCATCTATTACCCAGGCCAAAGTCACCAAGGTGGTTAGAAAGCTCCTCGGTGGCAAGGCTCCTGGGGTGGATGAAATCCGTCCTGAGTACCTTAAGTCTCTGGATGTTGTGGGACTGTCTTGGCTGACACGCCTCTGCAACATCACGTGGCGATCGGGGACAGTGCCTCTGGATTGGCAGACTGGGGTGGTGGTCCCTCTGTTTAAGAAGGGGGACCGGAGGGTGTGTTCCAACTATAGGGGGATCACACTCCTCAACCTCCCCAGTAAGGTCTATTCCAGAGTACTGGAGAGGAGAATTCAACCGATGGCCGAACCTCGGATTCAGGAGGAGCAGTGTGGTTTTCGTCCTGGTCGTGGCACACTGGACCAGCTCTATGTGCTCCATCGGGTGCTCGAGGGTTCATGGGAGTTCGCCCAACCAGTCCACATGTGTTTTGTGGATCTGGAGAAGGCGTTCAACTGTGTCCCTCGGGGCAACCTGTGGGGAGTGCTCCGGGAGTACGGGGTCCGGGGTCCTTTGCTAAGGGCTATCCGGTACCTGTACAACCGCAGCAGGAGCTTGGTTCGCATTGCCGGTAATAAGTCAAACCTGTTTCCAGTGCACGTTGGCCTCCGCCAGGGCTGCCCTTTGTCATCCGTTCTGTTCATTATTTTTATGGACAGAATTTCTAGGCGCAGCCAGGGTGTAGAGGGGGTCTGGTTTGGGAACCAAAGAATCTCATCTCTGCTGTTTGCGGACGATGTGGTTCTATTGGCGTCGTCAAATCAGGACCTTCAGCGTGCAATGGGGTGGTTTACAGCTGAGTGTGAAGCGTCCGGGATGAAAATCAGCACCTCCAAATTCAGGGCCATGGTTCTCAATCGGAAAAAGGTGCTTTGCCCTCTTCAGGTCCGTGGAGTGTCATTGCCTCAAGTGGAGGAGTTTAAGTATCTCGGGGTCTTGTTCACGAGTGAGGGATGGATGGAATGCGAGATCGATAGATGGATCGGTGCAGCATCTGCAGTGATGCGGTCGCTGTATCGGACCGTCGTGGTGAAGAGAGAGCTGAGTAGGGGGGCAAAGCTCTCGATTTACCGATCGGTCTACGTTCCGATCCTCACCTATGGTCATGAGATTTGGCTCATGACTGAAAGAACGAGATCGCGAGTACAAGCGGCGGAGATTGTTTTGACTATTTTACTGATATTTTATTCAGAGATATTTTAAAACATTAGAAAAAACGTTTCTTTACCATTCATTTTTATCATTGAAGATCAAAAGTCTGGGTGTGGGACAAGCACAAAACGGCAATATTAGCATATAATGATGCTGAAAAAAGGTGAAAAAGTCATCATAGACTACTAGAACAAATTTCTTAACACACTTTCATTGTAAAGATAACTATAAAAGTGTGAAATTTCCCCTTTTTTTCTGTTTTTCATACAATATGATCAAAGGACATAAGTGCCCGTAGTCTAAGAATCACCCGTGTATTTCATGCGTATTTAAATGAAACAACACTGCAATGAGCAGCTCTCGAATACGCCACTGTGACAGGCCCTAGAGGGGAATCACCAGCGAGTGTGAGGAACAACAAACACGGAGGGGAATCACCAGAGAGCGTGAGGAATAACAAACACGGAGGGGAATCACCAGAGAGCGTGAGGAATAACAAACACGGAGGGGAATCACCAGAGAGCGTGAGGAATAACAAACACGGAGGGGAATCACCAGAGAGCGTGAGGAATAACAAACACGGAGGGGAATCACCAGAGAGCGTGAGGAATAACAAACACGGAGGGGAATCACCAGAGAGCGTGAGGAATAACAAACACGGAGGGGAATCACCAGAGAGCGTGAGGAATAACAAACACGGAGGGGAATCACCAGAGTGTGGGGAATATTAAGTTATAACAAGTACGGAGGGGAATCACCAGAGTGTGGGGAATATTAAGTTATAACAAGTACGGAGGGGAATCACCAGAGTGTGGGGAATATTAAGTTATAACAAGTACGGAGGGGAATCACCAGAGTGTGGGGGATATTAAGTTATAACAAGTACGGAGGGGAATCACCAGAGTGTGGGGGATATTAAGTTATAACAAGTACGGAGGGGAATCACCAGAGTGTGGGGGATATTAAGTTATAACAAGTACGGAGGGGAATCACCAGAGTGTGGGGGATATTAAGTTATAACAAGTACGGAGGGGAATCACCAGAGTGTGGGGGATATTAAGTTATAACAAGTACGGAGGGGAATCACCAGAGTGTGGGGGATATTAAGTTATAACAAGTACGGAGGGGAATCACCAGAGTGTGGGGGATATTAAGTTATAACAAGTACGGAGGGGAATCACCAGAGTGTGGGGGATATTAAGTTATAACAAGTTAATATATATATGTTATAGTAAGATAATAAGTTACATCCTGCGTATGCAAGATGTACAAGTCGTGTGCTGGCATGTGTTGAAAATATTGTGCATGGCCAAAATTTTTCGGCGTACTCGCTGTATTAACACGTATATCAATATCAGCGTGCTTCAACGTGCTCTTAACGTACACACAACTTACCCAGAACTGATTTTACATATGCCAGCATATTCTGTGTATTTTTCATATGTTGGCATACGATGGCTAAATCGTCAAAGTGGGACAGGGGTGTTACATAGAGCAGACTGGCTGCTTTTTCATATACTGTAATAACATCAATAAAAAGGGTTGCACTATCTGGGAGGGGACACCACAAAACAATACAGTGATTAACAATTTTATACTTTTTTTTTTTTTTTTTTTTTGTCCAACAAATTAAAGAAACCCACACAAACTTGACAGTACAGTCAGTGTCAAATAGGTTGAGGTTAACTTACAGTGAACTGTGATGTTGATGCCATTTGATTCAACTGTCTTGATGGCTCCGGGGACAAAAAAGCTGACCTCACAGGAGAAAATAGCATCCTTGTCCTCCTTTTCAACCATGTACTCCAGTGTGCTCTGGACTGAGTAGAAGCCACTGGACTCCCGGGTCACCAAGATCAACACATTCACATCTAGTACATGAAAAAACACATTGCAGATACACAATTATGTAATTATTAAAGACACAATCAAGGAACACAAACAGAAAGAAAGAGGACTGATATTTATGTAAACTTATATTCTGAGAAACATATTTTAGAGGTCACAGATGGATATGTGGAAAAGAAATTATGGGTTTGGACTATTCATTAAGCACTCATCACTCACTCACTCATCTTCAACCACTTATCCAGGATCGGTTCACCCGGGCAATAGCTCCAGCAGGGGACCCCAGACTTCCCTTTACAGGACACTGACCACCTCTGACTGGGGATCCTGAGGCGTTACCAGGCCAGTGTGGAGATATAATCTCTCCACCTAGTCCTGGGTCTTCCAGACGTCCCTTCCCAGATGGCGTGCCTGAAACACCTCCCTAGGGAGGCGCCCAGGGGTTATCCTTACCAGATGCCCAAACCACCTTAGCTGGCTCCTTTCAACACAAAGAAGCAGCAGGTCTACTCTGAGCTCTCCACAGATGACAGAGCTTGTCACCCTATCTCTAAGGGAGACACACCAGCAATGTTCCTAAGGAAGCCCATTTCAGCCGCATGTACCCACGACCTAGCTCTTTCGGTCATGACCCAACCCTCATGACCATAGGTGAGAGTAGGAACGAAGACTGACCATAGATCGAGAGCTTCGCCTTTTGGCTCAGCTCCTTTACTGCGATGATTCTCCCGCCAATCTCGTGCTCCTTTGTCCCCTCACTCGTGAACAAGACCCTGAAGTACTGAACTCCTTCACTTGGGGCAAAACCTCATTCCTTACCCAGAGTAGGCAATCCATCAGTTTCCTGCTGAGAACCATGGCCTCAGATTTAGAAGTGCGGATCCTCATCCAAGCCGCTTCACACCGTGAACCGATCCAGTGACTTATTGGAGGTCACAGGCCAATGAAGCCAACAGGACCACATCATCTGCAAAAAGGAGTGATGAGATCTCGAGCCCACCAAACCAGAAACCCTCCTCCCCCCAACTACACCTCTATGAATATATCACAAGCAGGATTGGTGACAAGGCACAGCCCTGATGGAGGCCAACACCCATTGGAATGAGTAACTTACTGCCAAGCACCCAACCACTGCTCTTGCTTTGTGAGTACAGAGATTTGATGGCCCTGAGAAGGGACCCTCCTCACTCCATACTCCCGCAGCACCTCCCACAATATCTCCTGGGGTTACCCGATCATACGCTTTCTGAGTCCACAAAACACATGTAGACTGGATAGGCATACTCCCAGGCACCCTCCAGGATCCTTGTGAGAGTGAAGAGCTGGTCAGTTGTTTGACAACCAGGACAGAACCACATTGTTCCTCCTTACTCAGAGGTGTACAACTATCAGCTGAACCCTCCTTTCCAGCACCCTGAAGTAGACTTTACCTGTCTGGTCTGAGTAGTGTGATGCCCCTGTAATTGACACACACTGTCTGGTCCCCTTTTTTAAATATGGGGACCACCACCCCAGTTTGTCACTCCTTAGGCACTTTTCCAGACCTCAACACAATATTGAAGAGATGTCTCATCCAAGACAATCCCTTCACACCCAGAGCCTTTGTCAGGGTTTGACTTTTGTTTGCTTGTCTGTTTTATTTTCATCTGGTCTGTTTTATCATTTCATTGATTCATTGGTTTTCTGTGTTTATTCTCTTCCTGGGTTTTTCTCTGCTTGGGTCTATCTGTCCCTCTCTTCTGTCCCTGGCTTCTTGGTGGTGGGCATTTCTCTCTCTGGCCACACCTTTGTTCTGGTGCTTTCCACCACCAGAATTTGCAGCTAATTTGCAGCTCATCACATGGCGTTATATAAGCTCGCTGGGTGCGTTTGTTCCTCACCAGATGATGCGTCTCTTGCCTTTATTCCAGCTCTTGTTCTCGTGTTCCATAGTCCTGCCTGCCTCAGTTGTGTTTCTGGACCTCCTACCCATTTTTTCCGACCTCACCAAAGCCTGATCAGCCTGATTCTTGTACTTCTGCTGTGTTTTTCAGACTGCCTTTTTGTGTACCGACCACTGCTATCCTCATCACTAAAGCCTTTTTCCAACCAGAGTTGTTTGTGTGAGCCTCATTTGTGTTCAAACGTCTTTGACAAACATGCCTGTCAGATCAATCTGGCCAATGATGGATGCAGCAGGCCCAGACCCATTCCAGTTGGTGGTACGTCAACATAGTTGGCAGCTTGCACAGCAAGACCAGTTCACTGTGCTTAGTTCTGGCTAACTAAACACCAGGATTCCTTCATGATGTCAGTAAGTGCACAAATGAGCCAACTATTGTCTAGACTGAATCCTCAGGTGACATCGGACATGGCCAGTGGTATTTACAGTGTACCTCCACCGGGGCCGTCAGCAGCCTCACCAGCTTCCGTACTTGCTCCTGTGGTCTGCAACCAGTTGTTGCAACCAGAACGCTTCTCAGGTGAAACCAATGATGTCAGACTGTTTATTATACAGTGTGAGTTACACTTCAAGTTAATGTCATTTATGTTTCTGTCCGACCGGACAAAGACAGGATATATGATAACTCACCTGTCTGGTCGTGCTGCAGCATGGGCGACAGCAGAATGAGGTCGGCAATCCTCCACCTGTGCTTTACTTCCTGCCTCACCACAGCTCTCGAACAGGTGTTTCAGCACACTACTCCTGGACGCGAAGCAGTGCGCTCCTTCATGAGGCTTAAGCAGGGCAGCCGCCGAGTCACTGACTACGCCATAGACTTCCGTATCCTGGTGCCAATAAGTGAATGGAATCCGGCCGCGCTTGACGTCTTTTTCCAGGGGCTACCAGCCAACATCCAGGACTAGCTCATCACACTGGCCAGCCTTTACCGAATGACACCTGCTGGACTGACCTCGCAGAAGGAGTCATTAACCGGATCGCCAGTTGGACATGCCTCTGAGTCACTCTTCCTCCTCCACTCTCACACGGACTGACTCATCTCTGCACAGCGCCGAAGAGCCCATGCAGCTGGGGCGCACATGTCTGTCTCCAACTGAGCGTGAGGACGGGCTCTGCTACTACTGTAAACAATCAGGACATTTGATTTCTAATTGTCAGGCCAGGGGTGCCACTGTGCAGTCGAGGCCGGAGTTACGGGTGAGTCTAAGGCTGAATCTCAATTCTACCCCTGGGCCCTTCCCCTTCCCCCTTTCCCTCCATTTTGCACGGACACGAGAGACAGAGGGGTATCCCAATTCTCTTTCTGGAGCAAGGCAGAGGGATACGCAGAGGGCTACAAACCCCTTCAAATGGAGGGAATCTAGATGTGCACTCCATTTAGAGGGGTAGGAGGAGCTTACCACTGTCTCATTGAGAATATGACTGCAGTATTGAGCTATTCTCCAGTGCAAGTCCACCACAGGAAAAGCTTTATTCTCTGTCTCATCCTGAACACAACAAGATGAATGAGTGCATTCAAGAGTCGCTTGCAGTGGCTTTGATCTCGCCCACAGGGGCAGGGTACTTCTTTCTTGAAAAGATAAGTCTCTGCATCCCTGCATTGATTACTGCGGTTTAAACATCAGAGTAAAGAACCGTTATCCGCTGCCGCTTATCTCTTCCACATTTGAGTTGTTAGAAGGAGCCAAAGATTTTACTTAGGGCTGGGCAACATTAACGCGCTAACGTTGCGTTAATTATTGAGGTCATTATCGCCGACAATTTTGTTCCTCCCCTTAACGCTGCGTTTTTTTTTTTTTTTTTGGCCTTTTATGACTGTTGCTCGTTGCCTTTTATTTTGAAAGCGTCAGTCGGGGGCGAGCTTATGCTGCTGCTTCCTGCTGATAGCTGAGTTCACACAGAAAACGACACGAGGATCGAGAAAAGTACAGGCTATGCAATGCACAACAAAACAAAATGCAGAAAGACACCGAACTTTTGAATGGACATTTTCGGTACAAAGTTCTACAGGATCAGGCCCGGATCTTTTACACATTGTTTGTCATCGGTAAAAAAAAAATCTTGAATAATCTCGAATAGCCGAATGTGTCCCCGTGGTGAACACAGCTTCATGGTTGTCATGTCAACCTATAGTCCGTAAATTATACGGATTTTTCCGAGTTTCAGAGTCATACGGACGTACAAATAGTCGGATATTCAGGGTTTGGTCTGTAATAAACTATTTCTGCAGCGCGGCTCCACTTTGAAACCATGAACCATTGAAGCAATGCTTCGATCCAGTAGCTTGTTGGTTCTTTGATTCACTGCTCTTCAGAAACGGCAAGCCGCTTCTTAACCCCTCGCAAAGCCATTAAAATATCGTCAGTCAGTTTTGTGTGGATTAAAGTCACTAACTGGGACTCTTGTCTTGTTGCTGTCAAGAAACGAGAATCGTCCTCCGTTCCGTTCACACAGCTCGAAACGCTGCGCGGCTGAAACAGAGTCCGGTCGGAATTAATAACTTCAAAATGAATCGCCGCTTTAAATAAAATAACACCTCTGTCCAAATGTAATACAGACAAACTACAATCGACTAAAATGTTTTTTTTTCCTCCCAAAATGAAACGTGCTGTATTTTCTTTTCAAATTACATCCTGAAGTGAAGCACAGCAGCTCTAAGCTCAGCTCAGATATATGGAAACACATTCATGCCAATGTCTGAAAGGAAATGCTTTAGACAAAAACTACAGATTTTGTTTATTCCTATTTATGTCCAGAGATCAAGGATTCACCATGTAGAGTTCATTATGTACAAAGTTTAAGGATCCAGTGACCAAATTCATATTTATTTACTTTAAGACTCAATAAAATGTTCAAATTCAGTTTAATCCAAATCACAACAAAATCTAAATATACTAAAACAAATACATCACAATTGTATACATATCAAATTGTGGTATGTGTACAATTGTGACGTATTTATTTTAGTACATTTAATCATGGACATGAATATTGTTTTGATATGAAACAGGATAACAAATGACCTGCCAGTGGTTTTATATTTGATTTCATTAGTGTTTCAGTTGAAATTTACATTTTCAAATAAAACTGTGCTTTTAAGCGGCTTTTGAATTCATTTTTGGGTTTCACATATACCATGCGATTAATCATGATTAATCACAGGAAGTCATTGAGTTAATGGGATTAAGGTTTTTTTATGTTTGCCCACCCCTAATTTTACTAAACTGGACCTACGCAATGCTTATCATTTGGTCTGGATAAAACGGGGAGGTGAATGGAAAATGGCCTTTCATACGCCTTCTGGACATTGAGTATCTGGTCATGCTATTGGACTCATGAACGCACCAAAAGTATTTCAGAATTTGGTCAATGATGTGTTGCGGGAGTTCCTACAGAACTTTGTCTTCGTTTACCTTGACAACATCTTAATCTTTCCCCTGATCTGGCAGCTCATACCCAACATGTATGTACGGTACATCAAACGTTACTGCAAAATGATCTTTTTGTAAAAGCCGAGAAGTGTGAATTCCACAAGACCCACGGTGTCCTTTCTGAGCTTTGCTATCACAGAGGGGGAAATAAATATGGATCCGGAGAAGGTTCTGCCAGTGCTGGGCTCTTCCTACTTCTCGCAAAGAAGTACAATGACTCCTGGGTTTTGCAAACTTTTATTGTAAATTCATATGTCGCTTTAGTACGGTCGTGGTTCCTCTACATGCTGTCACCTCATCTCTCCCTCTGTTCATCTGGACGCTGGAGTGCAACGAAGCATTCAGGGTGCAAAAACATTGTTTTACCGTGGCCTCCGTGTTGCTCCTTCCTGACCCCACTCATCAGTTTGTGGTTGTAGTCGATGCCTCTAATGTGAGGGTAGGAGTGGTCCTGTCTCAGAAAAATCATTGATATTGACTGCATCTATGTGTCGTCTTGTCAAAGAAGCTGACCGCTGCAGAGCACAATTATGGCATCAGAGACAGCGAGTTGTTGGCGGTTAAAGTAGCCTTGGAGGAGTGGCAGCACTGGCTGGAGGGGGCACAAATTCCATTCACTGTCTATACTGACCACAAAAACCTTGAGTACCTGCGCACAGCTAAACGTCTCAACTCCCGCCAGACCAGATGGGCCATATTCTTCAGCCAGTTCAACTTCACGTTGTCTTACCGTCTGAGCACAAAGAACGGTAAACCGGATGCATTGTCTCTTCAGGGGGACTCGGTTGACGTACCGGCGGATCCGAGGACCATCTTACCTGCATCATGTTTCGTATCAGTGTTAACCTGGGACATTGAGTCTAAAATTAAATCGGCAGTGGGGAATGAACCGCTTCCTGCTGGTTGTCCATGTGGTACACTCTTCATTCCGGTGTCTCACAGGGGTGGGGGTGATCTGCTGGTGCCATGAGAGCCATTTGTTCTGTCACCCTGGGATTAAAAAGCCCTTGTTTGTGGTACAGCAAAGATTCTGGTGGCCAGGGCTAACCAAAGATGTTACGGAGTATGTTAATGCCTGTCAGGTTTGTGAATTTTCAATTTATTTTCATTTATATAGTGCCAAGTCACAACAAAATTGACTCAAGGTGCTTCACACAAGCAAGGTCTAACCTTACCAACCCCCAGAGCAACAGTGGTAAGGGAAAAACTCCCTCTGAGGAAGAAACCTCAAGCAAACCAGACTCAAAGGGGTGACCCTCTGCTTGGGCCATGCTACACTATGCCTAAATCATTTAACCCACCTGCCTGCGGGCTCTTTGTAACTGGTTTTCCACCCTCTGAGGGCCACACAGTAGTTTTGACTGTTGTCAATTGCTTATCCAGGATGGTTCATTTTATACCCTTACTAAGCCTTCTGTCAGCAAGAGAAACAGCTGAAGTAACTGCACAGGTTACCACAAGATATTGTGTCTGACTGGGGACCACAAATTGTCTCATTTTTGGAGGGAGTTCTGCGTCTCCTTGGGGTCACACCTCAGGCTACCATCCACAGGCCAATGGGCAGACAGAACGCCTAAATCAGGAACTAGAGAAACGTCTCTGGTTTCTCCCCTCAAAACATGGACAGCACAACTCCCCTGGATGGAACTTGTGCATAATAGCTTACCCTCTGCATCCTCTGGCTTTTCCCCTTTCTATGTAGTGTATGGTCATCAGCCTTCTGTTTTCCCTCTGTTAATCTCCACTCTTCTGTTCCCTCAGCTCTCAGCCTCATCGTCCATTGCCAACGAAACTGGGAGTGGGTGAAAAAGGCTTTGTTATGCTCTTCGTTATCCTACAAGACTAATGCTGATCAGCTGCCGCTGTACACTCCCGGACAAAAAGGTTGGCTTTCCATGCATCACTTTACGCTCAGAGGGCAGCCCAAGAAATTAGCTCCCAGGTACATTGGTCCCTTTCCGGTGTCGGAAGTCATTAAACCTGTTTCTGTTCGTCTCCGTCTCCCCAGGTCCATGCACGTTCATCCCACTTTTCATGTCAGTCATCTTAAGCCAGTCCGTTAAAACGCTTCATACGCCAGCCATTCCCCCACCGCCTGCCCGGTATGTGGATGGTGGCCCAGCGTTTACCGTGTGGCTCCTGGACTCTCGCCGTCATGGTTATAGTATCTAGTCGATTGGGACGGTTATGGCCCAGAGTAGCAGTCGTGGATTCCCTCCCACTTTGTGCTGGATCCCAGTCTTATCTGCAAATTCCATGCTGGTTCCATCCTGGTTCCCCTGGGCCATCCAGAGTTGGCTGGGGGGTACTGTCAGGGTTTGAGTTTTGTTTGCTTGTCTGTTTTATTTTCGTCTGGCCTGTTTTATTATGTTCATTGACTGTTTTTTTTTTTTTTGTGTTTATTCTCTTGCTGGGTTTTTTTTTTTTCTGCTTAAGTTTTTCTTAGTGTTTGAGGTACTATGGTTCTTGGCTGATTCTGCTTCTGCTCCTAGTCCTCCAGGTCTCACTGCTTCGGTTTTTGGTGATCCTCCTGATAGGCCCCTTGCCTCAGTTTCTGGCCGTGTCCATCCACATGGTCCTGCCCTGGACCCTGTCGGTGCTCACCTGCCTGATACCCTGGCTAGCCACTGCATACTCCTCCATCACCCACCCTGGCTAGCCACTGCATGCTCCTCCATCACCCACCTGTACGTCCCTTTCTGTTATGGTGACCGCTCGCTCCCTCTCCCCTAGGCTGTGGGCAGTTTCTGTGGGTCCCTGCCAGGTCTCTGAGGTCTTATTTCCCACCTCTGTTCCCCCTCTTTCCCAGCCATAGTCATTTGTGTGCGGGGTTGTCCCTCTTGGGGTTTTGGGGGGGGGGGGGGGTGCAGCCTCCGGTATTGGCTGCCTTGGTGGGGGGCGCTGTTATACTTTGGCCCTAAACCTGCCCAGAATCAGGTTTTATCCCCCAATCTTCGTCTCTTTCCCTCTTTGTCCTTCTGTCCGGCCCTGAGTGTTTATATTCGGTTTCTTCCACTATTAGTCTTGGTTATATTATCTGTTATACTTCAGCCACCTTAGGTTCTGTTCTAGTAGTAGTTCTGTTCTTTTAGTCATTCTGTGTCATCACGTTAGGTTTTGAGGATTATGTGTTACACTTCGGCCACTTGTTGATCTTTGTTCCAGTTTAGATCTTGGCTTTTATATTTTTAATTAATTTATATCAAGTTGTAGAGATTTACTTTCAGTTTGAGTCTAAGGAAGATAATTTAGAAATTTTATATTGATAAGCCTGACTTACATTTTGTATTTGAAATGTCAAAAACAAATTAAAATGTGTGAAATACCAAGGAGCTGAATACTTTTGCAAGCCAATGTATGTTACTCTGGAACCACTCCCAAATCAAAACAGTCCAACTGTTGACCCCACTGAGGTCCTTAGTCTTATTAACATAAGATCACTGTCCTCAAACTCATTGCTGATTAATGATCTAATTATGGATCATCACTTAGATATGATTTGGTAATGTGAAACCTGGCTTAAACCTACAGCTGTCCTCCCCTGAAATGAGGCCTGCCCATTAGCGTACACATTTAGTCACACCCCTCGTGATGCAAAGCAAGGCAGGGGTGTTGCTCTTATTTATAAATCTAGTTTAGTTTATTATTCATTGTCATGCTTTGGCCCTGGACACTGCCCAGAATCATTTATCCCCCAGTTGTTGTCCGTTTCCCTCTCTTTTTTCCTTCTGTCCAGCCCTGAGTGTTTAGATTCTGTTTCTTACACTATTAGTCTTGGTTATATTATCTGTTATACTTCAGCCATGTTAAGTTCTGTTCTAGTTTAGTCTCTGCTTTTTATTTTGGTCATTCTGTGTTATCACGTTAGGTTTTGAGGATTATCTTTTGCACTCTTCCACAGTTCTCTGCTAGTTTGTTATGCATACTGCCTCGTTCCAAGCCTCATGAACTACGCCATTTCACAAGAAAACTGCCATAGCCTGTTTTCTTGCCGTGTATGACCCTTGCCTGTTTTGACCCTGCCTTCTGTCTGAGCCAGTTGACCTGCTTCTCTGTGCTTGAACCCTGCTTGTTTTTGACTCCGTTTTTGCCCCCTCAATACACCTGTTTGCCCATGCGAACTCTGCTCGTTACTCGCCTCACGACCGTCTGTACCTCTGCATGCCTGTTTGTCACCCAGTGTATCGACCTCAGCCAGTTTTGTGATTAAACCTTTTTCTACTTCCCAACTCGGAGCTATGAGTCTGCATTTGTGTCTGCCTTCCTGTCATGCCATGTCATCACAGTTCCTGACACTGATGGGGGTCACAAATATAATTAATTTGAGCATCTGATTCTCTGCTCTGACCATGATGCTATGTATTGCCAAAATCACAAGAATAAAAGTCAGCTGCATTACTTTTTCACTGTAAATAGGCCATCTGGCCCATACCCTGAATTCTTCAATGAATTTGGTGAATTTATCTCTAACTTGTCAACTAGTGCAGATAACATTCTGATTATTGGTGACTTCAACATTCATATAAATAAGCCGTTTGATGCCCACTGCAAATCATTTATATAAACTGTGGATGCATTAGGATTCCAGCAATGCATTCATGATTCAATGCACAATAGTGGAAATACCCTGGATTTGGTTCTCACATGTGGTATTGCTGTCACAAATACTGATGACAGGCCTCCTGCATCAGTGGTCTCTGATCACTCACTTATTAGGTTTACAGTTTTTCTGCCGCGTTTAGTGGAACAACTAAATTTATCACTGCGGTGACGCATCAACTCAACTACAACTGAACTCAAAGCTAGACTGCCTGATGTCTTAGCTTCACATTTGGAAAATGCCCAATCAGTGGACAGCTTAAACTCAGCGTTCAAAACTGCAGTCGACATGATTACGCCACCTTTATTAAAACCACGCCCCCCCCAAAAAAACAAACGCAGTCACCTTGGTTCACTGATTACTTGCGTGACCCTAAGGCTAGAGGTCTCAAACGGAAATGGCGTAGTTCAAAATTAGAAATAGGCCTATTCCACCTCGCGTGGCGTGATGCTATCTTAGACTATAAGCAGGCACTGGCTACAAAGCGGCTGTATTACTCTGATTTGATCAACAAAAACAACCATAACTCAAAGTTCTTGTTTGACACGGTGGCAACACTTATTCATGGACAACCACCCTCTCCTTTTACAGCACAAGATTTCTTTGATTACTTCAAAAAGAAAATAGAGAGGGACTTCCAGTTACACCATGGCGAGGTCGGGTGCAAAGCTTTGGAGCTCCTGAAAGCCGAAAGCAGAACTTCCCCTAAAACTCAAACTTTGAAGATTTGGAAATAAACAAGTTGCTATGAGTGGGAAGAGACAAAACAAAGGGTCCTGAAACAAAAGGGTCTTGACGGCCGAAATAATCAGTCTAAAAAATCGGAGGGTGAAGCCGACGGTGAGTTAGCTTCTGAGCTAGAGGAAAACACAGAACATGCTAACATGAACATTAGCATGTGTTTGAAGAGCATCATGGAGGAGATACGAGGCCTGAAAACAAGATGAAGGGGATTTCAGTGCATTTGATGAAGCCCTAAGAAGAGACGTGAATGAAAAGTATTAAAGCTTTAAAGAAGAGATGAACCACAGGCTCACTTCACTCTACGCTGAGCAGCACCTACAGGGTGCAAAAGTGAGCGAGATGGAAGCACGGGTGGAGAAGCTGGAAAATTGGGCTCAGGAAGCAAATGACTTGCTGATTCCTTTACTGAAACAGCAAAAAAAACCCTACAAGACAAGCTCACGGATTTGGAGTCCAGGTCGCGGAGGAATAACATCCATATTTACGGAGTTAGTGAAGGGGAAGAGGGTGAGTCTGTCAAAGTTTGTGGAAAACCTGCTTCAACGCAAGCTTAATCTACCGGAGGGCACAGCGCTGCAAATTCAACGTGCACACCGCTCGCTGGCACAGAGACCCGCCGTTGGACACCAGCCGAGACCAATCATTGTGACCTTTCTGGAATATGTTATTAAGGAGAGGGTCCTGACAGAGTTGTGGAAGAAGAAAATACAACAGGGAAATAAAACGCTGTCATTTGACCATGACTACGTGATGGAGATTGTCCAAAAGAGAAAAGAGTACGTTGCTAAGAGATTCCAGATACCGTTCACCAATATGAGGATTCACTGGGATACGGGAGTCCGTTCCTATAGCAACGTGAGTGAGGTCTACGCAGAGCTGAAGAGACGCGGTCTCATGGGGGAGACGCAAGATCCCGCCGTGCCGCCCACACCTGATGCAGCACCGGAGGCACGACTCGACGCAGCGATGGGATGACAGCGTGCGGAGGTGATGCGGAGGAACAATGCAACAGCAGCACAACAAGCTAAGGAAAAGTTACAAAACTTCCAAAAACCCTCGGTCCAATGATGGTGAGGTAGAAAAGTAAAGAAAATTCAGGTATCTCAAGGGTAAATAGTTACTAACATTAAGACCCAATATATGCACAAACTAGGCTGCTCAGGCTCTGTGTGCTTGCTTAGTTTTAAGTTTATACGTTGGACACGTGTGACTCCCATGTTTGACATGGAAGTCAGTACCAAGTTAGGGCCCTCTTTTGACAAGAGGTTTTTCCCTTGGTCCTCCAATGGGATCAAATGGGTGGAAGGACAGGAGATCCTTCCACCTTTTGGAGTCCAGTTGTATTTTTTGTTCAGTACTGTTCAATTGTTTTTGTTTTTACAGTGTGGGTGGGGCTACTGATTTTATTTTTTGTCCATTCTAATGACACAAGATAATATGGTAAATATTGCAGCCTTAAATGTTAATGGTTTAAATAGCGCAATTAAGAGGGGGAAAATACTGGCTAAGATGAGAAAAGAAAAAATCCAGGTGATATACTTACAAGAAACACACCTTTCTCAGCAAGAGCAGGACAAACTAAAGAAGCTTGGATATAAAAACACATTTTCTAGTAGCTTTAAGAAAGGCCCTAAAAGAGGAGTGGCCATATTGATCTGAAATTATGTTAACTTTGAATTAATTAAAGAAATTAAGGATAAAGAGGGGCGATACATAATTGTAAAAGGTAAAATAGATAATACAGTTACCCTAGTAAATGTTTATGTACCTCCCAATAGTGATATCTTTTTTTTATAAAGGCACTGTTTGAAATATTAACTTTGGAAAATAAGGGGGTCCTAATTTGCGCAGGGGACTTTAATATGATTTGAAATGACAAGCTTGATACCACAAACAAAAAGAGGAATAAAACCCATCTATCCAGACAAGTCAACACTACAATAACACAACTTGGGCTGTTCGATGTCTGGAGAGCTTCACCCCAGTGACAGAGATTACACTCACTATTCGGCACCTCATGGTGTCTATTCTAGAATAGACTATATTTTTATGAATAAAACTGACAGACATAGACTCAAGAGTTGCAGTATCGGAGTGACTGATCTCTCTGATCACAGTGCGTTATATCAAATTCATTTAAATGCGAGAATAAAAAACACAGTGGAAATTAAATATAGGTATGCTAAACAATCAAAAGGAGGTTAAAAAAGAAATCAAAAGTTGTATTAAAGAGAATGAAAACAGCCCCATGGATGCTACCATAATGTGGGTCACAGATAAAGCAGTTATGAGGGGCAGATTAATATCAAGAGCTAAATACCTAAAAAGGATCAAACATCAAAACTATGATAATTTAGTTAAAGAATTAAGGTTACTAGAACAGCAACATAAAGTTAAAGGGGATGGAGAAATTTTACAACAAATGACAATAACGAGACAACAGACGACATTCCTAGTGATGACATACTGTAGAGAAAAAATTAAGGCTTACAAAACAAACCTATTATGAATCAGGCTCCAGAGCAACTAAATATCTAGCAAGACGGCTGAGGATACAAGCCTCTAGCACAATACATAAAATTAGAGACCCGTACAATAAACAATTAGTGTATGAACATGAAGAAATAGAAAAAATGTTCAAACATTTTTATAAAAATTTATATTCACAAGCCCCAGTAAGAGAAAAGTGGATGATGAAACAATTCCTGGATTACTTGGACCTACCATCGATAGGTGAAGCACAAAACAAAATTTTGACCTCAGACATCACTAAAAAAGAACTAGATGAAGCAATCACTAGGTTAAAGCCAAACAAGATGCCAGGTAGTGATGGTTACCCCAGTGAATGGTATAAACTATACAGAGAAGAGTTAAGTCCTCTGCTCCTAAAATCATTTAATTTAATACTTACAGAGGGAAAACTGCCCCCCTCATGGAGGGAGGCCATAACTTAAATTATTCTAAAGGAGGGGAGAAATAGAGAGCATTGTGAATCATAGAGCTATTTCCATTCTAAATGTGGACTATAAAATATTCACCTCAATTATTTCAAAAAGACTAGGAATGTTTATATCTGATCTGATTGACAAAGACCAGTCAGGGTTCATTCAAGGGAGGCAGACCCATGATAATATAAGGAGCACCTTGCATATAATAGATCAGATTCAAAAACAGGACTCGAGTGCTGTCTTGGTTAGCCTTGATGCAGAAAAGGTCTTTGATTGCGTCAATTGGGAATTTTTATATCTGGTGTTGGAGAGATTAGGGTTTAATAAGCAAATAATACAATATATCAGAACAATGTATCAGGAAGCCACAGCCAGGATTAAAATCAATGGTCATTTAAATGATAAATTCACCTTAAAACGCGGGACACGTCAAGGATGCTGTCTTAGTCCAAAATTGTTTGGGATTTTTATTGAACCCCTGGCATAGGCAATTAGACAGAACAAACATTCATTCATCATCTACCGCTTAGTCCAGTTAAGGGTCGTGGAGGGCTGGAGCCTATCCCAGCAGCCATAGAGCGCTAGGTGGGGTACACACAAACAGACAAACACAGACACACCCACACACACCTACGGACAATTTAAAGATTCCAATCCACCTAACCTGCATGTCGTTGGAAGTGGGAGGAAACCGGAGCACCCGGAGGAAACCCACGCAAACACGGGGAGAACATGCAAACTCCACACAGAAAGACCACGGGAATTGAAACCAAGACCTTCTCGCTGTGAGGCAACAGTGCTAACCACTAAGCTACCGTGCTGCCCACAGAACAAACATTTAAAAGGTATTAATGTAGGACAACAGGAACACATCATTGGGCTTTTTGGAGATGGTGTTATTCTATATCTTCAGGACCCTGACAGGACTTTTCCTCAATTAATGACAATTTTGGAAGATTTTGGACAATATTTCAGGGTATAAATTAAATCTAACAGACACAAATTTTGTCACTAAATTATTCTCCTACACCAGAACTTACTGTAAAATATTGAATTAAATGGAATGCTAAAACAACAAAATATATTGGGGTCGTAATAACAAAACTCGACAGTGTCTTCAAAATTAACTACAGCCAGATTAATGATAAAATCCAGAAGGACTTTAGGCGATGGTCTGCTTTTAACATGGATTTGGGCACACGAATTAAGGTGATAATGATGAATATCCTACCAAGATTGTTATACCTTTTTCAAGCTATTCCATACCAGATCCCAGAAACACAATATGAGTTCTGGGATAAATGGATTTCTAGATTTGTCTGGGCTGTCAAAAGACCAAGAATTAGATACAAACACTGCAGTTAAGTAAAGAAGAGGGAGGACTATCTTTGCCAAACCTGAGGGAATATTTTTATGCAGCTCAATTGAGATATCTGGTTTGCATATGCTGCCCCCTATATCAGGCAAAATGGAAAGATATAGAAACAAAGGTCAAACTTTTCCAAATTCAACTAGGAGATAGAATATCAATATAAATAAATTTGATGTATAATTTCGTTATCAAGAAAATAACGAAATTATACATCAAATTATGAATATTTGGGCCAAAATTGTAAAGGAATATAATATGGAAGGTGAGAGCAAAATACTTGTATTGGCCTGTCTTTGCCTCTGATTTTAAACCTGGAAGAGCTGACCTTGGCTTCAGACAGTGGATTGATAAGGGCATCACTGCAATTAGTGTGCTAGTCAAAGGAGGGAAATTCAACAGTTTTGGGGGGCGCCAGAGGGAATTCGAAATTGGAAACTGTGAATTTTTCAGATACCTACAAATCAGGGATTTCTTCAGAAAAAAAGATAAAACCACACATCTTCAAAGGGTAATGAAATAATAGCTATTCTGACAGAAGCATATACAAAAAGAAAATTATATCCAAACTATATCTGGGATTCCTGAAACAAAGAGGTGATAACACTGGATATGTTAAACAAAAGTGGGAACAAGAACTGGGTATGGAAATGTCTCAAGATGATTGGTGTTCAATGTGGGGCACTCAACACACAAATACTAGCTCAAAGAAGTGGAGAGAATTTGGCTGGAAGAACTCAATTTGTTTCTTTATTACACCTCACATCAAAAGTAAACAAGTTCAGTTACCACAGGTGTGCTGGAGAGAGTGCGGACACATGGATGCCAATCACTCCTACATATTTTGGGCTTGTACAAAAATCCAACTATTTTGGGGCAACATTTGTTCAGTGATTCAAAAGATTTTAGGATATCCAATTTCTAATGATGTAAAAATCCTGTATTTTGGTGTGATAAAAGATGTAATTATTCTAGAAGACTGGTATCTGTGTAAAATAATACTTGTTGCTTGTAAAAAGGTGATTACCAAGAACTGGTACAAACTGGACTCTCCGAGCCTCAAACAATGGACAAACATAGTGAATGAAATATTTTTAATGGAGAAGATCACCTTCACCCTGAGGTGTAGAGAAACTTCACTAATAAGTGGGCAAAATGGATCTCCTGCACAACACAGGGAAAGGACGCTGCTTCCACATGATTCAAGTTTGGACTTCCAGAGACAAGTTGTGCAATTTAAAGAGTTCATGGTATACCCACACACTGTACGTGTTCTTGTTTATGTATATGTTCTTTAAGGTCAATAAATAAAGAGTGGAAAAAAAAAAAAAAAGAAAATAGACGACATTAGGTTAAACATATCCCAGCATGCCTTAACCCAGCCACTACACCCTACTATTGAGGTGGGCACCACTACTGAGGTATTACCTAGATTTACAGAATTCGATAGTATCTCACTGGGCGTGCTGACGAAACTTATAACGTCTACAAAAAGCGCAACCTGTTTATTTGATCCTATACCAACAAAACTGTTTAAGGACCTGTGGCCCACTCTTGGGCTGACTGTGCTGGAAATTATTAATCATTAACCATTGCTTAAGAAATCTAATCTTGACCCGAGTGTATTGAAAAACTATAGGCTGATATCAAATCTATCATTTTGCTCAGAAATGCTAGAAAAGGTGGTGTCACAGCAGCTCGTGGACTGTCTGAGAATAATCTTTTTGAGCCACTGCAGTCTGCTTTTAGAAAATATCATTCCACAGAGACGGCTCTCACTCATAGCAGTTGGAGGCCCAGAGAGCAGACTTTAAGCCCCTTTCACACCAGATCTGCTTCGAGTTGCTTCTTGTGGCACAGCAGGGGGGCAGAGAGAGGACTGTGCACTCTGATTTCTCTTCTAGTTTATATTTGTTCTTGTGCAGGGCTGCAGATCTGTGCTTTGATTTCTGTTATACTTTGTCTGGCTGCAGCCAAACTGCACTCTGACTTCTCTGTGCAGAGATCCAGCAGGCTGCGTTCTCACCTCCTCTCTGCCCCATGCTGCGTACACCTGACGCAGAAATTCCTGCGTTGTCATGACGCAACAGGAAGCAACTGGAAGTGGGCCTGGTGTGAAAGGGGCTTAACGTTGTATTGTGAGGGTGTGGCTTCCAGTCATGTTGAGCGCTGTCACTTTGCCCTGACTTGCATTGAAACCACTTCCTTTCTGCATCGAGCACAGGATGCAAAAAACTTAAACATGCTTAATTTTTGGAGTCCGATTTGCTACTTTACTTTACTGATACTTTGCATCCCTTGCGGTGTTGTGGCATTGTGCTGTACCGTCTCAGCACTAGGTTGCTTCCACGTGGCGATGTCATGACGCCACATGACGCAACTCGAAGCGGGCCTGGTGTGAAACTTCAGGATGCCACAAACCTCCTCCCTTTGTTATATACGGGGTCTGTGAGAAAACTATCCGACCTTTTTATTTTTTCAAAAACTATATGGATTTGAATCATGTGTGATTGCATCAGACAAGCTTGAACCTTTGTGCACATGCGTGAGTTTTTTCACGCCTGTCGGTTGCGTCATTCGCCTGTGGGCAGGCTTTGAGTGAGCACTGGTCCACCCCCCTCGGCGGATTTTTATTGTTTAGGAATGGCGGAGCGACTGCCGCTTCGTTCCATGAAAATGTTTTCAGAAACTCTGCTAGACAGCCAGATGGAAACCATTTGGACGATTCAGATGGATTTCGGTGAAGATTCTATCGGTATCACACGGATTAAGGACCATTAAAACTGGATTAAAAACGGCCCACAGCAGCAGAGGGCGCACCGCGCCCAGAGCAGCCATCGACAGGCTGGAACGAGCAGATCACTTCCAAATTTAAGGCTCTGTTGATGCAGGACGTCGTGTGACTAGCAGAGAAGTTTCATAAGAGGTCGGGATCAACACTTTATCAGCACATTCCACTGTTAAAGGAGATTTTGTAATGAAAGACGTGCAGACGGATTCACGCGTCGGGACACAGCCGCTCACAGCCGCTGGACAAACAACACCTCCGTGTTGGAAGTCTCACAGGACAAGTTGGAACATGCCCAGCTGTTAAACAATTTCTCGGATACTCACTCGACTGAAAAGCCACCGAAAGCTGTCTGAATCTTACGAATGGTTTCCATATAGTTTTTGAAAAAAATAAAAAGGTCGGATACTTTTCTAACAGACCTCGTACTCATTCACTCACAGAACACCTGAGAAACAGTCTGTTTCAAGTTGAAGGGCTGGGGGGGGGCACATTGCATACAAGCCTGACAAGTTTGGGATCAAGTTTTGGACTGCAGCAGATCTGGACACGTAATACAGGTGTAATGCCATCCATTACTTGGGAAAAGATCCAATTCATCTGGCGGGTGAGAGGCTGTCAGAGAATGTCGTTTTGAAGTTGATGGAACCATTTATGGATCATGGAAGGACTGTAACTATGGACAATTTCATTGGTCGAATTTGTTTAGCATCAAAATATTCAGCCTCTAAAACATCATCCTAAAAAAATTCAACCTAAAAAAAACCAAAATCCTCAAAACAATATTCATCCAAAGGAAATAAAACCCTAAAAAAAAAATTCAACCTCAAAAAATAGAAAAGCAGAAGCAATCGATCCCTGTCTCAATCATCCAACATTCAACCAATCATGACTTTCTCCATTGGTCACCAAGACCAAATCGAAAGAAGAAGAAAATGATGACGTGAAATATTGCTGAACGTTGGATGATTGAGACAGGGAACGATTGCTTCCACTTTTCTATTGTTTTGAGGTAGAATTTTTTTTTTTTTAGGTTGAATATTTGAGGTTGAATTTTTTTTTTTTTAGGTTAATTTTTTTTAGGCTGAACTTTTTGAGGCTGAATATTTTGATGCTAAATAAATTCAACCTTAGAAATTCAACTTTGAACTCTGATAGCACAGATTTTTACTTCCATAGAGATGGCCCATACTGGCACACACAGTGTGCTGGGCTGATGAGACTTCATTCAAACTAGAGGGTGACACGGGAGTAGATTTTCACTCCTGTCCCATCCCACTCCCACTGAAAAATTCCTGTCCCATCACAATCCTGGGCCAGAGTAAAAAAAAAAAAAAAAAAAAATCATGTCCCGTCCCACTCTTGTTAAAATGACTCCCACTCCCATCCCGCTCCCATTCACAATGACTCCCGCTCCTGTACCACTTTTTTTCCATTCTTTTAGTTTTTAGGCAATTCACCAGATTTGATTTGATCTTCTCCCCATTCTTTTTTTTAATGACTTTGTGTTCTGCAGTTTTATTTCAAAAGATATGGCAACAGGAACAGTTCATCTGTGGTAATATAGGGAGGCACTTATTGCCTTAATCCAAATAAAAAATAACTTCACTAAAAGATAAATAAAACACAAAACATAAATAATGCATGGTCTGTGGTCTTATAGCTTTTCAACAGAGGACCATCTGCTAAGTCCCTGTTTGTAGCTCTGTTGGAGGTCAGTTACAGCAAATAATAAAAATAATAAAAAAGAAAACACGGGTCACACCATGCCTACCTTAGTTGAATAAACCCAAACATAACATATAAAGTTGCATTTTACTAATTTACGGAGCAAGTGTTTCCCTTATAACAGTGGCATTACTTTTATGTTTTAAATTGCTAAAACAACAGCAACAACAACAAACTGTGCCAAGCAAGAGAGAAGTGTCCTCAATGAACAAACGTGCATAAAGTCATCATTACCTTCACAACTCATAGTGTACCCGAGTTTTGGAAAAATAAAAATAAAAGTGCATATGATGCAAATATATATATAAAAAATACAACAGGCCATAACAGTCTACTTTCTCACTCTTCAGCACACTGGAATATTTGTCTATTTGCAAGAAAACACTGCCCAGAAACTAATTAGGACTAACTATCAGAAACATCACATTCAACTAACATCTAACACGTTCTTACCTTAAATGTTGCTATGTAGGAAAAAAGTACATCATTTTCTGGGCTGAGGGTGGCACACCTCCCACCCGGAAGCGAACATTTGCAAACATCAAACAAATGTTCATAGAATGTATGCTTAATGTTCAGTGTGTTTGTGAACATTCACATAATGTTCATGGTGTATGTGCAAAGCTTGACTCTAAATAAAAATATATATATTCTAAAATTTTGTAAAATTTCATATACAGGAAAACAATAAATATCATTTTGCCTACAGAAAGTTAATGTTGGACTCCATTTAAATCATGTATGCAAACATAGGTAGAATGAACAGGAAATAATTTAAGCACTCTACCATAACCAAGAATTTGTCGATTTATGATTTATTCAGGCCTATACTGTATATAGAATTTCAAGATTACTGTGATAAACTGACAGAAAACATGTCTTGGGCAACTTGCATAAACATGCAATCTGTTGAAATATTAATTTTTGCAAAATAATTTAAGTCACTACAGACTGTCAGCTACCAATTTTTTTTTTTTTTATAGAAACAGATTGCAATGCCAGCTTATTAGAAGACCCACAGACCTGAGTTATATACATTTTGCCAAATTTTATAAAAGCATAATATCTTCAACATTTTTGTAAATAAGGAAAATATATAAAGGTATTAAAAATTGATTTACAAAATGTTTTCAACATGCATGAGCAAGAAACATTGACATTTAAATAAAGCAGCTCATAGATAAATAATATTTTTTACAGGTCATAAGCAAACATTTGCGAGCAAATGTTCATAGAATGTTTGCTTATTGTTCAGCAAGTTTGAGAACATTCATGTAATGTTCGCGATGTTTGTGTGATGTTTGCATGGAAGCGAACATTTGCAAACATTTGCAACATTTGGTATCAAACGTTCATAGTGTTTGTTTATATTTGGTTGCCATAGCGGAGCGTTTTTTTGGCTGTGTTTTCATTTGGTTGCGTCATGATAATTAGCAGAGCCTTGATATGTGGTGATTTGCAGAGCATTTTTTGTTGTTTATATTTGGTTGTGTGGTGCAGAGATTTTTTTTTTCCTTTTTGTTGCATTTTTGTACGGAGGCAGCTGTGCGTGCAACTCGTAAACCTCACTGCACTGCAACTCAAAAGGATTCTCTGGTCACAAAACAATAGCCTTGGGTTGTAGCCTTGTGGTTAGAGAGTACACCTTGTATGCAGAAGATTGGGAGTTCGCGTCCCAAGGGGAGAAAGTGGGTGGAGGTAAAGTGCAGCCTTTATGTTTGGTTGTGTAATTTGCTGGGTGCTTTTTTTTGTATTTTATTTTTTTTATTGTGTTTATATGATCGTTATGTTTGTGTAATGTTTGGAAGCGAACATTTGCATGTATCCAACATTGAATGTTTGTCTGTCTAGTTGCCTTAATTTGCAGAGAATTTTTTGTGTTTGTTGGTTGCGTCATGGTAATTTGCAGAGCGTTGTTTGTGTTTATATTTGACTGTATTAATTTGTCGAGCGTCTTTTTTTTCCTTTTTTGTGTGTAATCAAGACGTTTGTTGGTCGCACGCAACTCCACGCAAGCCCAGTGTACCTTTTTAAAATCGCGTGTGATTTGCGCGAGATTTGAGACCTGAACGGCACATGAGTACGGCCTTCGTTGGTTTCCCATTGCCATTTTGTGGTTTGTGAGCTTGGAGAGAGGTGCGCCGAATTTGTGAATTAAAATCTATCGCCATCAGGTAAGAAATATCTATTGCAACGCTTTCAAACATACTGCAAAAATTATCTGAATGTTGTGGTTATACGCAGGTCTCCATATTATACTTATTGTCGTTTTTACGTTATAACTGTGATGTTTTCTTTTTGAACTGATCTGATTGCACCTTTCCATTGATTTACCTTCTTTAATTTCTTAAGAATCACACTTTGGACTTACATAACGATGAAAAAGCATGTATATGTTATGCTCACGACATAGTTGACCTGTCTAAAAGTTTGGATAGAGGTCTGTATTTAGCAACAACTTGTTTATCTGATCAACCCACGGCCTGGATGGCTTGGCACAAATCTTAATTATTGTCGTCTCCAAACAACATTAAACCATTGCCGCGAGTCATGCAGTTTGTGGCTTGTTAAATAAATAAATTTGAAATTGAAGTTCGAATGATACTTGACATTTTACATTTATTATGCTGGAACGAAAAAAAAACGCAGTAGGCCTGAAAAAATCCCCAGATCGAGGCCTTCAATTCCAATTCGCCCTATTGACGTATCCCATAATCCCTTGCGTGCCACAGAGTCGCTGCAGTCAAACATATAGAGAATCCACATGATGATAATTGTAAATGAATGTTATACTACAAAAATGTAATTTTTTTTCTGCTTTTCGTTACGTTATTAAGAGACTGCATGCATGATACCCTGAAAACTTGCTCTAATTTTATTTTTTATTTTTAATTATAACGTATACTAAGGCCATCTTACAAAAACAAAAGCTAAACAATTAAATAGAAGTAATTATTTGGAGTCAGTCTGGTTCACTCTGCTCCATTTTGTTACATTTTACCCCATTTCGTGATTAACAGTCTCCATTTCATATTTTAGTATGGCCCAGACAAAATACCTGATGGTACGGTGTAGGACCAGCTATAAAGACAGGGGATACAGAACTTCCAATGCATTCTAAACAAGAATAATAGACAAATATGACATTTATCAATCAATCAATCAATCAACTTCTTTCTTATATAGCGCCAAATCACAACAAACAGTTGTAATATTTGTAATATCAAAGTTCTTTTTTGCATGTTTCTGTCAAAATCTAAGTTAATATAATGTTGCACATTTTTGCATTAAAAAACAAAACAATATAACCCCCAATTGTTTTATTTCAACAGAGCTGAACTTGCATTAATCGAGGAAAACGGACATCTGGGACATTGGTCACGTGATCTGAAGCGCACCCTAGTCACCATTTTAAAGTAAGTGAAAACAAAGCAAACCTCTCTTTGCCTTTTGTAGCATTTTGAGTGGTTCTGATCCAGTAAATGTGCTCGCTATATATATATATATATATATATATATATATATATATATATATATATATATATATATACACACACACACACACAAACAAACTCGGAGCAGAAGATAAATTTGAAAAGAGACCTTTAGATGTCTCTTTTTTATTGTTTTTATATGCCCATGTGAGTATTTTATCATTTACATGCTTTATTTATTTTTTATTTTTTGCAGATCTGTCCCTGTTTTGAAGACATGCTCAGCAACATGAAGACACACTGCTTGGTTTGAACTTCTGACTTGTCATGCTTTGATAATATAGTGTCATTATTATAGTGCCTCTGTGGGTGTTCTTGCTCAGAGGTGCTTTATAAATTTGTAACTGTATTTTAGGCTAACTTCGGAAGGGGGGCATGGGGCCTTTAGTGTAGACAAGCATGGATGGAAGTACTATCTGCTGGATTAGTAATTCAGATGAAGAGAGTGAAGTGGAGGATTTGGCCGTGGCAGCTTTACCACAGTTGACTCCTGATTTATGCCAGAGGCAAGCCAGAAGACGTGCTTACAAGCACAGATGGCAGACAAAGAACAGGGGCCAAAATACTCTTAAATACTTACTCAGTAGTATCGACACAGCCATGGAAGAAGTTAGTGACTCATCTGAGGAGTCTGAACAAGAAGTGACCGTTGATCAAATAGCTGCCAGTAATGTTTTATGTGAGGGTGATCATGAAAGAGATGAGTCTGACTCAGATGATCAGAGACATCATTTACCAACAGTGTCACATGCTTCTGTACATAAACTTGATAATATGAACACAAATGACCTCTTCGATAGTGATGATGACTGTGCAATTGATACATTGCATGAGATAGAGAATGCATTGGCTGTCAGTAAGCTAGAGGGGGATATTGATGTGGATGAGTTGGATTTTATGGAGCAGGATGTCTTGCCATACCAACCAAGAGACAGTGAGGGGACTCTTTGGGCTGATATCAGGCAAGCTGTGTATGACTCAAGAATGAACACCGTGCAAATTGATGCGATACTTTCAGCCATGTTCAAGCATAGGGACTCCATTTATGCAGATCTTCCTTTAAGTCACAAGACTTTGATGAAAACTAGAAATGAAAGTTTTAAGGATCTCATAAAAGTTGTTTCAGGGCATGAGTATTATTACTATAACCTAGCAAAGCAGCTTCAGTTCTGTCTGTCTCGCTATCCAGATGATGTTGTTAGTGCTGTTGATACTCTTGAGTTGGTTTGGAATACTGATGGACTTCCTTTATACAATAGCAGAAGATTGTCTTCCTGGCCTGTACTTTGTTATGTCAGCAATCTTAGACCTAGATTTGTGTTTGAAGTTGTTTTGACTGCTGGTGATGGTAAACCTACAAATTTAGACTTCTTTGTAGACTTCATACGTGATTTGAAGTACCTCATGGAGAATGGACTAGAATGGAAAGAAAAATTATATAGTGTAGCAGTAAAAGCTGTTGTGTGTGATGCACCAGCTAGGGCCACCATCAAATGCACTAAACAGTTCATGGCAAGATTTGGATGTGATCAATGTGAGAAGAGAGGGGAGCATGACGGCAAGAGAATGGTTTGGATAGGGTGTGATGGAGCTGTGCCAAGGACAGATGATAGTTTCAGGACCAAAAGGCAACCAGAATATCATCTTCATGATGGAAAGAATAGCCCATTACTCAATTTGGACATTGACATGGTTTCATGTTTTCCTCCAGACTTTATGCATCAGGGAGGTGGCTGCATGAAAAAGATTTTGCTTTGGGTGCTCAGGGGTCCAAGAAAGAGTGGTAATGGCAAATACAATGTCAGAATGAGTGCAAAGAACATTAATTTGTTGGATCAGCGCATTAAGTTCATCGCTCCATTTATTCCACGTCTTTGCAAGAAAGCTGCGGACAACAACCGAAGTTGCAGACTACAAGTATACTGAACTGTGGCAGCTGCTTTTGTACACTGGAAAGGTCTTGTTCCTTGATCTGATGGCCTGTCAAGAGCAGTATGATCATTTCCTGAAATATTCGGTTGCCTGTAGCTTGATGAGAATCTTTTGCTGTCTCCAAGTCTGTCAAAAGCTTATCGAGATGCTTATCCGTCAGGTTGTGAGTGGATTTTCAGATCTCTATGGAAATGCATTCATGACATACAATGCTCACGCCAGTCTACACTTTCCGGCAGTTGCTGCCTGTCATGGCAGCCTTGACAATGTCAGTGCCTACCCTTTTGAGAATCATTTGGGCCACCTTAAAAAGTATGTGACTTCATCCCACAAACCTCTTGTTGCCATGATGAAGGGTGTGGAAAGATGGCAGAGTATTGAGCGTGCTAAAATCCTGAGGCAACCAGAGCACATTATTAGGGTGAACCCACCAGACAACATTTACATTGACCACAGGCAACACAAATGTTATGAGGCTCTGAGGGTGACGGGGAAGAAAGTTCAGTGCAAACAGTACAGTAGAGCTGAACCACTTTTTCATAGGCCTATAAATTCCAAAGATATTGGCTGTTACAGTGTGGTGCTGAATGACTGGCGATTCATCTCTTTGAAGGTAAAGGATGTGCAAAGCCTGAGACGTGGTATGAAGATCAGTCTTTTTGGAATGCCTGGTTTAATAGACCCACATATCACAAAGACAAGAGCCATGTTTATGGCACTCCTTCACAACCAGCAAGATGCACTCTACTAGCAGACTATGATTGAACAAATCTCATTTATCAATAAATATGTAGGTTTTGTAGTCCATATTACAAGTGAATTTCAGCATATGGGAACCATAAAAAATTATAGTTTTCTATTTTTGTTTGGCCTTCCATCCATACATTTGTCAAGTGGTTTCCGGATTAAATTAAACACTGAAGCTAGCATGATAAAACCTTGTCTTCTTTACTAATGCAGAAATACTAGCCGATAACAAGAAAAAAAATAGGTCATTATTGACGAATCTAGGTTTTTATAGGTCCATAATTAACAAATACAGGTTTTCTAACAGCGAAAGTCACAGGTTTTTAACAGCAACATTTTTGAGGGGGTAAATGCACTTCAAATCCTTGTTAAATTTGATTACATTATTTCGGCCTCGAGTGTGTATTTACATGCACATATGTTATGAATCTTTAATGTTCAAAGTAGCTAATCCAAAAATTTCTGAACGATGTGTGAATACCTTTTGAATGACACTGTATTAACTTTGCCATAGCAATGTCAGTATGTTTAATAATCACAAAGCTTCACACCTTCATGTGTAAGTTTTTTTTTTTTGTTTTTTTTTGAATCAGTAATTTATGAAGGCTTATTGTAAATATAGTTATTAGAGCTGGGCAGCGATTAGGATTTTTAATCAAATGATTTCCACGATTAATTGTGATTAATCACATTGTTATATGCAAAATCCAAAAATGAATTCAAAAGTAGTGTATATAGCACAATTTTACTTTGAATGTTCTGCCATATGAACGAAAGCATGGGCAGCGCCAGTGGCTGATAGAAAATAATTCCTCATTTATGATTTTCATTTCATTTCAGCCCATGTTTTTCAGGCCTTGTCTACACTGAAAGTGAACTTCTCACCTTTTGTGAGAGAACAGTGACCAGCTGCAATCACTTTTTTTTTAATCTCTCCTGTGCTCTTTTTTGAGCATGTACTTTTACTGCATTGTGTACATGGTATAAAAACAATTCTGCGCGATTTATACTTAGGGAACAATGGAACACAGCGGGAATCATAAATTGGCATCGGGTAATATATTGTGAGGGTGAGGCTTCAGTCACGTTGAGTGGTGTTGCGCTGAAACCACTTCATTTCTGGGTCGAGCACGGGACGGCAAAAAAATTAAACGTGTTTGATTTTTGGTGTCTGATTCGCTTCAGCATTGAGCTGCATCGTCTCGGTACTAACTTGCTTCCACGCAATGCAAATGGAAGCAGCCCCGGTGTGAAAGGGGCTTTAGTCTGAGGCAGCCATTTCACTGTCGCATTTGCAAGCCTATCTTGCCTTTATTTATCAATAGTTCTCCTACACGCTGCATCTAACATAGTCTGCCGCAGCCTTGCACCGCAGTGTGTTTGGTATCAGCTTGTGTGCTGCATTTAGGTGATACTTAAGACTTGAAGTATACTTTGCTGATAAAACAACTGGGTTAATGTGCGATAAACTCCCTTTTAACTCCTGTTAAAAGGGAGTTTTTCCTTCCCACTGTCGCCAAGTGCTTGCTCACAGGGGGTCGTTTTGACCGTTGGGGTTTTTACGTAATTATTGTATGGCTTTGCCTTACATTATAAAGCGCCTTGGGGCAACTGTCTGTTGTGATGTGGCGCTATATAAATAAAATTGATTTGATTTGATAAACAAATTGTTGGCATTAATTAACACACCCAGCATTCATAGTTATCAAACTTGCAGTGAAAGAATAGAAACATTACTGCCATTGTTGCTTTCATTGTTCTGTATTCTACTTTCAATACTTTTTCAATTTACAGTTGGCACAAAATTTTATGTTTTAACCAGTCAAATGCTATTCCTCCACAGCCTGACCTGATGGGTTCCAGAGGAAACAAAAAGAAGAGAGTAGCTGGTGACAGTGATGCTGGTGTACAAAACAGAAGCAGAAAACGACGTAAAATGATTGGAAAAGACGTAAGTTTCTTCAGAGTTAAACATTCTTGCTGTATAATTGAGATATATCTGATTTTAACATGATTTTCATGAAAAGCCTTTAGTATACAACACTGGCAATAGAAAATTAAGGCAAGTTTTATAAACATTCTATACATTGCACATTATGGAAATCTGAAATAAAATAATTTGTAAATAATTTATTTCAAGTAGTAATTAATACTTTATTTCAAGTAGTAATTAATACTTATTAACCATACAAGAAATGTTGCATTGTTTTACAGAAGGAATGGTGCCTCTTCTATTTTAATGTGGGCGAACGATCCTTGTACAGTGTCCCAAAGTCATGGGTGTCTTCGTTCAAGAACCTAAAGAAGCCTTTAGGTGATGGCCGTTATGAATTATTCTACAAGTGTTGGTGGCCAAAAGAAGACAGCAGTGAGGCTACTGCATCAAAAATGAAGATGCTTGTAAGAAATTGTTCAGAACCGGACTTTGACAAATGGACACAGCGCAGAGGCAAGCCATTGGGAACATTCCTGGAATTAGAGAAGTGTGAGGCAGCGCTTGCTAAACGAGAAGGTCTGTCTACAACTGAAAGTGAAAATAATGGAGAGGACTCCGCAGACATAACACCACCAGGGAGAGCAGAGGCAAGAAGCCAAGATGATGTGGCTGATCAGGATAATGCAACGGCAGGTTGGTATTAATTCAGAAAATGTGTCAGTTGTAATTCGTTTGACAGAAATATTTCTGTTCATGTGTGCATGAAATAAATATAAAGAAAAGTGTATCCTTCCTCTCTATGTACATAACTTTTTATAACCATAATTAAAATTTATATGCTGTCTGTTACTAGGCATTCAGGAAATTGAAGTTCAAATAACATGTTAGTGCACAGAAAGAGACTTTGTGAAAATGAGTTTGATTCAGTTGTGTTTTTGCATTGCCACAACTGTTTTATATTTTTGTGTGAATATTTAATTATTGATTGTAACTTTGATTACTGCCATAGGTTTTGCATGTGTAATTATTTCAACTTGTTTGTTTGCCCTTTACAAATGCGACCAATAATAATAATTTTTTGGGTTATTGTTTATTTTTCTTTTCAAGAGTAACCATGCCTGCTGTCATAAGAGCTGCCACATCAGTGATTCCATCCGACCAACCGGTTGAGCCTGAGCCAAACGCCATGACGGCAGTTCAGTCACACCAACAGCCCGATCAGTCTAAATCGGAAAGTAGTGGTGAATCCACAGGTTTGCATTTTGTTTAAATGAGATTGTACAGCGACTTACTTTTAATATTGAGTGTTTGTTTTCTTTTGGCATAGAAACATCAGCTAGTCTTGACTGAGAACTGACACCTTCTGGACATGTGCCTGGCAGTTGTGTGAAGACGCATGTCCTGCAGACAGGAGCAGTTGACAAATTCTCTAAAGGATGCTCAAGATCAGGGGTGGGCAACTTGTTCCAGAAAGGGCCAAGAGGGTGCAGGTTTTCTTTGCAGCCACTGACTCCACCAGGTGATTTTACTGATTAATATCACTTTGAGCAGATGGAATCAGTTAATCAGTGAAATCACCTGATGGAGTCAGTGCTTACCCCTGCTCTAGAGTCTACAAGTTTTCATATAATGTAGATTGAAAAAATTTGTATAGGTGTAATAAGTCTGGGGTGATAATACAGAGGTTTAGTGATTATGCATCTTGCACATTCTCTTGTCTAGCCAATTAGTGGTTGTGTTTCCATATGTTTGTAATTTTCCTGGAAATGGTGATTATATATATGTCACTGCTTTTGTTTTTTGAAGCTTTGTCATCTGCAAGAAGACCTGCAGCTGAGCTTACGGCACGTCGTCATTTGGCAAGTGTTTCTGCTGCAGATGCACAGCTGTCTGAGATTCCTCGTGTTGAGTTGACACCAACAGAAGGACTTGGGAGCATCATGCAGATGCTGGGCATATTGATGGTATGTTTAATTTACTCAAGTTTTACCTTTTTATATTATACAATTATAAAGGGAGCTGTGGTGGCCTAGCACTAATGCACTGGTCCCTGTGTCACAGTTTGAACTGTCCCCTTTTGTGTACTGCACATGTGTCATTTCGGACAGTCAGCAGCAAATTAACAGAACATTGCCTTGTTTCTGCTTTAAACTGACTTTAGAATAAGAACAAGGTGAAAATCTGTGAATCACTGCTGGCGGTCTGAAATGACGTATGCAAAAGGAGACCGCTTTTTAACAACACTGAGTTCAAAGCTCATGTTGTGCTGTATGCGAACTAGGAGACTATGAAACACTGTGTACTCGGCCCACCCTAACCCTTTTCCAGCTTGACTGTGTGTGTGTGAGCACTTCGTGGAGTAACACCACTCTGCTTCACGTTGTGGTGTTTTAGACTCCGCCTCGTGCGTTCAAACCGTATAATGCACGGCTTCAAGTTGTTTAATCCTTATACCATGGTCCCACACAGTGAACTAACACACAAATACTTATTTAAGTTAACAGAACTTGATTAAAAATGCGTAAGTATCTGGGACTATTTTATGCCAGTCAAGATATTTTCATCCTTGCCAACCGTTATCATCTTCTTTCCCGTCTTCAATCTTGTCCAGGTCGTCCGATGTTAAATCTTTATGCCGTTGCTTTTGCTGTTCTTCTCGTTTTAGTGCAGTAGATAACTGAAACAATCTTTCAAATGGTGATACAAGCACCAAATTTGGCACATGTATTCTTTAGACATTATTCTTTTGAGAAACCAGACTATCCACTTGATTGTTCAATAGGCGGCCAAGTAGGGGTCAATGAAGAATTACAGAGGTCAAGATTTACAAATGCTCCAATCATATTGAAAAGTATACCATATTCATCTGATCATACAGATACCAAAAAGGTATCACTTAGTCTATCTTTGATTGAATGTCATGACGTTATGGTGTGAAAACAGCATAAATGGTAACAAAGGTCAACCTCAGTTTGTACAGGGGGCCAAAATTAAAGTTGCTCCATCACTATTCACGTTTACCGCTATTTATTGTTTATCACTATTTACCAAAATTGGAGCTTGGAACATTTGCCTCCCGTACAAACTGAAATTAAGATTTGTCACTGTTTTTGCTATTTTTGCCCCATAACTTCGGAACATTCAGTCAAAGATAGTCCAAACTATACCTTTTTGGAATCTTTATGGTTGGACGAATAATGTGGTATAGTTTTCAATATGATTGGAGCATCTTTTGATTTTGATCCCTGTGTAATTCTCATTGACCCCTACCTGACTGCCTATTGAAAAATCGAGTGGATACTCTGCTTTTTCAAAAGAGTAATGTCTAAGAACTATTTGTGTTGAATTTGGTGCTTGTATCACCATTTGAAAGATTCCCCTGTAAATATTCTCTAATCTGCTGCACTATTTGCTCTCCTCCTCTTCCCATTCCTCAAACATTTTATTTAGGCTAAAAATATTAAAATTCACTTGGTAATCCATGTTTTATCACGTTTCTGTTATTCACCTGTCAAAACACAGCTGATCTGCGCCATCTGATTTGTGCGTTGCTGTGCTGCCGACCACAAAGGAGTAATATTACAGTGACTTAACTTGCCGAACTACGTGTACGTATTCACAAAAATAATGCACACCAGACAGACATGTAATTCTCACTGACCATGGTGTGTGTGTGTGTGTATGTATATATATATATATATATATATACATACATACACACACACACACACACACAACTGTATACTCTCTCTAGGGCAAAAAAAAAGTGACCTGTCCCAGCTAAAAACTGATTTTGTTGTAGACTGGGGGGGGGTGTTAATGGGAACTTCTGTATTAAGGTAGTAACATTTATGTGTACATTTGATGTTCCAGGAGAAGCAGAATGAGCTCATCTGCAAAATTGATGCACTCCTCACACAGTGTCCGTTCCCGAACATACCAGGAGAGGGAACTTGAACTTGATGATGAGGATGCTGCTGAGATGATTGTTAGAAGAATGTCCAGTTCTAATCCGGAAATGCGAGCTACAACAAATTATAAGCAGTGCCTGGAAGTCTTGGGCCTTCCTGTAAAGTCACTTGAAGAAGTGAGTTAATACATTTTACATTTGTCTGATCCTCTTCACTTCAACAAAATTGTTTTATTTTTTTAGAGTATATTATGAAACAACATGCTGTATTTATGGCATATACCACTTCTGAGTTTTCTCCATTGTGGTAGCTGATAACTACATAACTTGAGAAAATTCTGCAACCAGTATAAACAGCTTGATAAAAATATAGGGCCTGTACAATAGGTTGTTGGGTTGAGAATACCAATTCTGACCATGCTGCTCAAACTGTATAGTATATTAATAGTAAAATGTGTCATTTCTTATGAATAACAATGGTAATTTTCAACTTGCAGCTGAAGAGTGCCAATGAGAAACTTGATGGTGAGGACAAGGGAGCCAGGCGCCGAAGGAATGCCCTCATCAACACTTTGACTGCATATGCCCCTGGAATTGGACATGGAAAGAATACTATAACCAGCATTGTCAGGGACTGCTTGTATGCTATAGCCCCAGTTTATCTCTGGCAGTGCTTCAGCAGTCAGGGAAAGTCGGGAACTGCCAAAGGCAGCCTTGCCAGGGATCTTCCACAAATTTATAGGGTTGTCATGGCAGCTGTAATAGCTATTACATCAATGGACAGCAACACTATAATTTCTACGATTAGTACCATAATACGAAGCTGTCCCAACAGAGCAGAATCAAGGAAGTATAGACAGGACCATCCTTAACTTTTTCCTGACCAGCAAAAGGAGAATAAAACAACTGAGGACACCATAATCAACCCAGCCATTGCCATCAGCTCTGTCAATGGTAGGCCTCTCTCCTCTGATGAGTACTCCGAGGAGGACATTCCGGCCTCATCTCCAGAGTGCTCTACCAGACAATAGCCTCTTTTTCCATTAATGAATCTTCAGAAGACACGTGGAAGAAGCTAAATCACCTCTGCACACACAGAAAAGTCCAGGAATTGAAAAGTCGGCTAGCAGCACAACAGTCTGTAAATCTGGACGACATGATGGATGTGGTGTAGTAGATGTGGTATGATGTAGTGTGGGGCGTCACACTACTCAGCCTCACTAGTAAAGTAGACTCCAGGGTGCTGGAAAGGAGGGTTCGGGCGATAGTCGAACTTCTGATTGAAGAGGCACAATGCAGGTTCCGTCCTGGTCGTGGAACAATCGACCAGCTCTTCACTCTCACAAAGATCCTGGAGGGTGCCTGGGAGTTTGCCCATCCAGTCTACATGTGTTTTGTGGACTTGGAGAAGGTGTATGATCAGGTACCCCGGGAGATACTGTGGGAATATGAAGTGAGGGGTCCCTTCTCAGGTCCATCCAATCTCTGTACTCACAAAGTAAGAGCTGTGTTTGGGTGCTTGGCATTAAGTCGGACTTGTTTCTGGTGGAGGGTTGGCCTCCGCCAGGGCTGCGCCTTGTCATCAATCCTGTTTGTGATATTCATGGACAGGATATCGAGGCGAAGTCGGAGAGAAGAGGGTTTCCAGTTTGGTGGGCTCAAGGTCTCATCACTGCTTTTTGCAGATGATGTGGTCCTGTTGGCTTCATCGGCCTGTGACCTCCAACACTCACTGGATTGGTCTGCAGTGGAGTGTGAAGCGGCTGGGATGAGGGATAGAGGATCAGCACCTCTAAATCTGAGGCCATGGTTCTCAGCAGGAAACCCATGGATTGCCTACTACAGGTAGGGAATGAGGTCTTGCCCCAAGTGAAGGAGTTCAAGTACCTCGGGGTCTTGTTCACAAGTGAGGGGACAATGGAGCGTGAGATTGGCCATTGAATCGGCACAGCAGGGGCGGTGTTGCATTCACTCTACCATACTTTTGTGACAAAAGGGAGCTGAGCAAAAACGCGAAGCTCTCGATCTACTGGCCAATCTTTTTGCTACTCTCACCTATGGTCATGACCGAAAAGGACTAGATCGTGGGTACATGCGGCCAAAATGGGCTTCCTTAGGAGGGTGGCTGATGTCTCCCATAGAGGTAGAGTGAGAAGCTCGGCCATCTGTGGGGCGCTCAGGGTAGAACCTCTGCTCCTTCATGTTGAAAGAAGCCAGCTGTGGTAGTTTGGGTATCTGGTAAGGATGCCCCCAGGGCGCTTCCCTATGGAGGTATTAGAGTCATGTCCCTCTAGGAGGAGACCCCGGGAAAGACCCGGGTAGTCTATGAGCCTGTCATCAATTTTGACCTAATCGGTACCATGTAAGGTGACGAAACGACAATTCGAATCCAGCCTCAGTGTACCACAGCCTACACAAAAATGTATGATAACCATCCCAGGGTGGCAGCTGTAGCCAGCTAGGGGTCAATGAAGAATTACATGGAGGTTAAAATGTAAAAATACTTTAATCATGTTGAAAACTCTACTATATTGTTTCTCTGATCATAAAGATTCCAAAAAGGTATAGTTTGGACTACTGTATGTTATGGAGTTATGAGGTAAAAACAGCAAAAATGGTGACAAAGGTCAGTTTCAGTTTGTACAGGGGTCAAAAGAGTTGCTCCAATTTCAGTAAAAACTGGTGCAAGTTATTGGTTGATATAAAAGGATTAATAAATGAAATAGTTTTGACAGTGTTGAATGTTTGGTCTCCAAAGTAAAGGTCAAACAAGGTCCACATCCATTGGATTCTATGATGTGTGACATGTTACCCTGTAACATGATAACTAAGCATGACAGATGGTGCAAACTATTCCTTTTTAGAACACTATTAACCCAAACAGGTTGCAACAGTGTGACCTGCAGAACTTTCCACACATGGACACAGAAGGTAAGCGTCACGGCAAAGATTGGGCAGAGCTTGAGAGTACACATTATGATGATCAAGTGCAGAGCATCTAGTTAGAATTTGACAGGCACTTTACTGACTTTGCTTTCATTGAGCCTGTTGTCAGTTTTCCATTTGGGGAAAATATAGATGTGGACGGCATGGCATCACTCTTCAACCTAGATAGCTGTGCTATTAAGAATGAGATCGTCACACTGAAAAATGACACGAGCTCAAATCCAGAGCAACACCTGGCATGAATGTCCAATTGTGGAATCTAATGTAGAAAGAGAAGTACCCCAACTTCAGACAAACTGCACAGAATTTAACTGCAGTTTTTGGATTAATATATTTGTGTAAGTCTGCCTTTTCATACATGAAAATCATCAAGTCAATATTAGTGCATAATAAATTATGGCTACACTATGGCTTTCGATATCTCAGTTTTTCCCCTACCACACTCACTTATTTGCTTGCTCAGGGGGTCAATAAGGTTAGACCTTACCAATGAGAGGCACCTTGGGAAGACTTATGTTGTGATTTGGTGCTATATAAATGAATTGAAGTGAAATGTAATTGAATTTTACTCCTACATTGTGTTTTACCAAATTCCTGTGGACAGATAGGATTTGAGCCGTCCCAGCATTGAGAATTGAAAACAAGTCAGGAAAAAGTCCATGAACTGGGTTAATACACCAAGTGTTAGAGTTTCCACTTACATCCTAGTGTAGGAATCAGCAGCATGCTGTTCTTGTACCAGGTGATATTGGGTTTAGGAAAGCCATTCCGGGACTCACACGATGCTACCTGCATACAGAATCACATTAGCACCTTAAAGTTGGGTCTCAACAAACTTTTGAACTGGACTGAACACTTCCTAGTGTTCCTATTAATAAATCAGTGACAGAACATCACAGAGACTTTGTTCAACCAATTCCTGAAACTGAAGTGTGTGCCACCTCATTTCAATTCCTGTTTAGATTATGTTTGGCTCACAGCCAATCCTAGAGCAGGTCACATGGGTCTCTCTCTCTCTTTCTCTCTCTCTCTGCCTACCACTTCAACAGGTTTATTCAGATTTATTTACACTGACACTAAACCCTCATATATACTAAAACAAAAAAATGGCCCCATTAACTTGAAAATGTCTTACAACCCTAATTCCAATAAAGTTGGGATGTTGTGTAAAATGTAAATAAAACCAGAATACAATGTTTTGCAAATCCTCTTCAACCTATATTCAATTGAATACACCACAAAGACAAGATATTTAATGTTCAAACTGATAAACTTTATTGTTTTTGTGCAAATATTTGCTCATTTTGAAATGGATGCCTGCAACACGTTTCATGTGGTGTGTTTACCACTGTGTTACATCACCTTTCCTTCTAACTACACTCAATAAGCGTTTGGGAACTGAGGACACTAATTGTTGAAGCTTTGTAGGTGGAATTCTTTCCCATTCTTACTTGATGTATGACTTCAGTTGTTCAACAGTCCGGGGTCTCCGTTGTCGTATTTTGTGCTTCATAATGCGCCACGCATTTTCAATGGGTCTGGACTGCAGGTAGGCCAGTCTAGTACTCGCACTCTTTTACTACGAAGCCACGCTGTTGTAACACGTGCAGAATGTGTCTTGGCATTGTCTTGCTGAAATAAGCAGGGACGTCCCTGAAAAAGACGTTGCTTGGATGGCAGCATGTGTTGCTCCAAAACCTGGATGTACCTTTCAGCATTGATGGTGCCATCACAGATGTGTAAGTTGTCCATGCCATGGGCACTAACACACCCCCATACCATCACAGATGCTGGCTTTTGAACTTTGCACTGGTAATAATCTGGATGGTCTTTTTCTTCTTTTGTCCAGAGGACACAACGTCCATGATTTCCAAAAACAATTTGAAATGTGGACTCATCAGACCACACTTTTCCACTTTGTGTCTGTCCATTTCAAATGAGCTTGGGCCCAGAGAAGGCGGCAGTGTTTCTGGATGTTGTTGATGTTTGGCTTTCACTTTGCATGGTAGAGTTTTAACTTGCACTTGTAGATGTAGCAATGAACTGTGTTTTAATTGACAATGGTTTTCTGAAGTGTTCCTGAGCCCACGCGGTAAGATCCTTTACAAAGTGATATCAGTTTGTAATGCAGTGCCACCAGAGGGATCGAAGGTCACGGGCATTCAATGTTGGTTTCTGGCCTTGCCACTTGTGTAGAAAGCTCTCCAAATTCTCTGAATCTTCTGATTATATTATGGACTGTAGATGATGGAATCCCTAAATTCCTTGCAATTGAACGTTGAGAAACATTGTTCTTAAACTGTTGGACTATTTTTTCATGCAGTTGTCCACAAAGTGGTGATCCTCGCCCCATCTTTGCTTGTGCTCATGAACGGCTGAGACTTTTGGGGATGCTCCTTTTATACCCAATCATGACACTCACAATAAGTGTCCTTAGTTCCCAAATGCTTATTGAGTGTTGTTAGAAGGAAAGGTATTCTAACACAGTGGTAAACATACCACTGGCCCAGCTTTTTTGAAACGTGTTGCAGGCATCCATTTCAAAATGAGCAAATATTTGCACAAAAACAAAGTTTATCAGTTTGAACATTAAATATCTTGTCTTTGTGGTGTATTCAATTGAATATATGTTGAATAGGATTTGCAAATCATATTTTTATTTACATTTTACACAACATCCCAACTTCATTGAAATTGGGGTTGTACTTTTTATTTCATCCTACAGACAAAGCATACTGTCATAAAAACACATAGATAGGCCATTTTCTTTTTCCAGGACTGAAGGACTTTGGTATACCCATTCCTTGCACCACAACAGCTTGTTCACATGAATGAAGGTGTATTTTCAATAAAGATCTTGAACAATTTTTAAAAAATGCATTTCATTAGTTCGGATTTAGAGTGAAAATATTTCAACATACAATATGGCTGGCACATATGTGACACATATTCTGAAAGCTGAGACTGTTGTGAACATTTTGATATGCAACACATGGGCATTTTACTCATAAACACCTTACAAATCTAGAAAATTCCCCCGGACCCCATAGGGCTAATATGTTAATTCTGAAGATCACAGCCTCACCTTAGATGGTTCCTCGTTGATTACAGAGATTCCACTAAGGACACCCTCAATCACTGGAGCTTCTGGGGGTGCTTGGTCAGGAGAAGAATTAAAAAAATTATAACACTGATATAACATCATCAAATCTTTTCTATAGCTAAAATATTTTTTTAGAAATTCACAGGTTGTTTCTTATTAATGTGGGGGTTTCTCAAATTCAGCTATGTACAATGTTTTTGTCTCACAAAGAGAACTGCAAGGCAACAGATTATGACGAATACCTTCTGGCACAATTTTGTTGACATGAAATGTAATATATCCTGATACACAAAAATGACACTACCACTAAATTACATTTACTGAGGGCATTATCTTTATGAGCTGTGGCACAATGATCTACCCATCATGGTGCAGGTGGATCTGATGTGTGTCCGACTTCACATTGACAGAACATGAAATCTGAGCGTGAACATGGGAGCAGGAGCAAAAGGGTTTGGATTTGTCATGTTAACTATGGATTGTTAAACCTCACAGTTATTTTAAATGTTTTTGAGTACAACATTTTACTTGGGGGGGTCTATTGTCATCAGTCCAGTATTGACTTAGAATTGCAAAACCATCATGGGCTGCACAGCTACACAATGCACAAAAAAGCTACAAAATGCTCAACAAAGTGCTTCCAGTTGCTAATAAACTGAACATGTCATTTCAAGTGTCCAGTGGTATGAAGAGAATCCCGATGGACACAGGGACAAGGGGTTGTTCTATCTACAACAGGACAGAGAGTGGACTTGGAATGTCTTTCTGCATAGCAATAAGACCAAAACAAACAGAGGTTAAGGTAACACACTTACTGTTTCGTCACTTGTGTCACGAAGCTTAATTACATTTACTGAGGTGAACGTTTAAAGGTGGTAAAACTTGAATAAAAACATTGGGGTGGTGGAACCCCCAGTGTTTGTATTTCATTGGCACAATGGTTCATGAGCATCCTTACCAAACACCTTGAGGTGGGTCTTGCCTTCAGCGTTTCCAGCTGCCAACCCATTAACCTGGCAAAAGAATTCTCTCTGGTCAAAGAGCAGGACGTCCTGGATGGTGAGTTGAGTTTCTTGGTGGTGTGAGGTCACATGGATGCGACCACTGTATTCAGTGTTGTTATCTACCATCTGCTCAGTCTGATCACTGTAGAAAATCCGAATCCGTGAGCTGTTCCCAGCAGCTCTCTGGAGAAGAAACAGTTATCAGCAGTGGTGGGTACAGTACTGAAAATCTATACTCAAGCACAATTACTACCAAAAAAAAAAGAAAAGAAAAAGTATGTAGCTAAATTACAAAGAGTACAAGTTACTTTCTTCAACCAGAGATTAGATTTCTCTCCTTGTGGATGTCCCATGAAAATTCTTTCCCTGTCTAAGTGTGGACTCGTCACAGTACCTGACTATTTTCACTTCAGCAAGGTATGTGCACCATCACTGTGAAACGTTTGTACAATCATCGTTATTGGCGGCGGAACAAAGTGCTGCAGTAATGCACTTTGAAAATGCAGGGCTGTGAAATGAAAATTGTGAAATCCGAGGAAAATTTACAGGGGGTGTGGGGAGGGGGGTACAGCTCCCCAGGAGCCCCAGAATTAAATTTTTATCAAATGACACATTTCGGCATCTCCTGGAAGAACAAATCTCAAAATTAGTGGATATTTAAATGATCCTATATTCAACCTTTTATTTGACCTCTCAATGATGATGCTGAAATAACAGAATATGACGTGGAAGTAGGACCTGGAATGATTTTCCTTTTAATTGTAATCTAATTATGCATTGACTCAGAACAATTAAACTACATGAAATACATGAAGACTGAAAAGACTGTTAAACCATGTCAAAAACCACAGCTAAAGATTGTAGAATATTAAAAAAAATCAGGGTAAAATATCAATAACATACATTATAGTAAAAAGTCACATATTCTTGTGTAAATTCATGCAGCCTAAATCCATTCAAAGCCACAATGTCTGTTTTACAATGAAACAAAGTCGAGATTAGTGAAAAAAGTCACATAATCTTGTCTAAAATCCTGTTTGAACAGAAGAATATTTATTTTCCAGGGAGATAAAAGTTCTTACCGTGTTTCCTGAGAGGACACAGTTCACTTTTCTCCCTCAGCCCCAACCAGTCCCAGCAGAAGACTGCCCCTCCCTGAGCCTGGTTCTGCTGGAGGTTTCTTCCTGTTAAAAGGGAGTTTTTCCTTCCCACTGTAGCCAAGTGCTTGCTCACAGGGGGTCATTTTGACCGTTGGGGTTTTACATCATTATTGTATGGCCTTGCCTTACAATATAAAGCGCCTTGGGGCAACTGTTTGTTGTGATTTGGCGCTATATAAAAAAAAAATTGATTGATTGATTGACTTTTCCCGTTTCTTTTATCTTTCAGGTGTGTTGATGAAGCCAGCGACGATTCCACGGATTCTTGTCCTTATAAGACTTTTTCAAACCGTCTTTCTCGCCATCTTCTCTCTGTGCGACGTCGCTTTGTGCACAAATCTTCTTTTAAAAACTTAAAAGCTCTAAATGTTTGGGATGTCCACATGCTAAGTTTAGCTGCAGCGGCACACAAGAGCGACACAGCGTCGCTGCAGCAACCAACCAGTCTCGCTTTACGATAACTGTCGAAACAGCTACGCTTTGAGTGGCATTTTCCCTCCGTGAAACTCCGCAGATCTGAGGAAACTGATTTGTATCTGTAACACACAGATCAGTGTCCTTGGACTTATAAAACTTACATGATGTCATAAAAAAAGAGAACGCTTTGCAATAAGCATTTTAAAAACTCAGTGATGATCACAATTAAAGAGTACAACACTAACACCCCATCCCCTCTCCCCATGATGAAATCCATGGAATCCCGCGGATCTGCGGAGTTTTCACAGCCCTGAAAATGTGACAGGATGTGAGGTGTGCTGTTATTCAAACTCTGTTCCAGTGCTGACACGCTGACAGCCTCAAAACTAAATATGTTAGCTTGTGCACACATACTTCCATTTTCATTTTCCATTTGGGTTTGGCATCATTCATTCATTTTTTGCTGTTCATCTGGGTCCAGGTTGCGGTGGCAGCAGCTCATTGCACACTTCCTCAGCCAAGTCCTCTAAGTGTTCCTGGGGGATCCCGGGGCATTTCCAGTTGGGAAAGATATAATTTCCCATCCAGGGAAATGTAATCCCTCCAAACCATCTGGAGTCTTCATGGGGTCTCCTCCCTGCTGGATGCATGTGCCCGAAAAACCTCCCTTGTAAAGAATAAGAAAAAAAAAAAACCTTCCCAGTGAGACAACTGGGGGTATCTTCACCAGATGCCTGAACCAATTCAGGTGGCTCCTTCAGATGTAAAGAAACAGCAGCTCCACTCCGACTCTCTCCCAGATAGTCAAGCTTTTTACCCTGTCCAGCAGTGAAAGCCCAGATACCCGACAGAGGAGCCTCATTTCCTCCGCTTCTATCCGTGACCTTCTTCTTTCAGTCACGAGCCAAAGCTCATGACTACAGGTGAGGACAGATGAATAGGTCCATGGGTACATTGAGTCTCACCAGCTCTCAGCTCGTTACCACAATCATCTGGTACATAGATGCACAACACGTATGCAATTAAAATGAAACTATCACTGCAGCCAAATTTAGGTGATCACAACCAGAAACACCACTGATGATATTCAGCAAATAAGCTATTTGAACTTCCCTTACCCCGGTACGACACAGAATATCAGTCTGCTTTCACCTGAGCTTCCAGTTGAGTACTGTATTTCCTCAATTAAACGCCTGGCCTTGAGTAGGGCCTGCCTCATGGCCAGGTCAAAACTTCTGTGGAGAGAGGAGAACCTTCCAGAAGAACAACCATCTCTGCAGCAATCCACCAATCAGGCCCGTATGGTAGAGAGGACAGACAGAAGCCACTCCTTTGTAAAAGGCACATGGCAGCCCACCTGGAGTTTGCCAAAAGGTATCTGAAGGACTCTCAGACCAGGAGAAACAAAATTCTCTGGTCTGTTGAAACAAAGATTGAACTCTTTGGTGTGAATGCCAGGGATGATGTTTGGAGGAAACCAGGCACCATCCCTACAGTGAAGCATGGTGGTGGCAGCATCATGCTGTGGGGATGTTTTTAGCAGCAGGAACTGGGAGACTAGTCAGGATTGAGGGAAAGATGAATGCAGGAATTTACAGAGACATCCTGGATGTCTGCTCCAGAGCACTCTTGACCTCAGACTGGGGTGACGGTTCATTTTTCAGCAGGACAATGACCCTACAGCCAAGATATTAAAGGAGTGGCTTCAGGACAATTTTGTGAATGTCCTTGAGTGGCCCAACCAGAGCCCTGAACTTAATTTGATTGAACATATCTGGAGAGATCTGAAAATGGCTGTGCACCAACGCTCCCCATCCAACCAGATGGGGCTTGAGAGGTGCTGCAAAGAGGAATGGACCAAACTGCCCAAAGATAGGTGCACCAAGCTTGTGACATCATATTCAAGAAGACTTGAGGCTGTAATTGACAGGACTGAGCGGAGGCGAGACAAGACAGAGGCTGGACACAAATGCAGGCTCAGGACAGGACGTATGCGTAAAGGATGGTTTAATTCAGACCTGGGTTCAGTAACAGGAAGGCAGTCCGCGGAGCAAAAATACCGGGCAGGGACAAGACAGAGGACGTGGTCAAAAACAAGCAGGGTCAGTACACGAGCAAACAGAGTTGTCAGGGCTTGAGGCAAAAAGCAGGATCCGGTACACAGGGCTGAGTCAAAAACACGGCTTGGCAAAACAGGACGAGACAAAGTGCTGGTAAGTGAGTGAACTCAACAAATGAGCAGGGAGGAAGTGAACTGAAGCAGTTTAAATAAGAGCAGGTGTTAATAAGACAATGAAGTGCACATGGAGGAGGAAGAGTCTGGAAGGGGGCGTGGCCAGGTGACAACTAAGAGGCAAAAGAGATGCAGAAAGGCGGTGACAAATGGGCAAGTAAATGACAGATGAATGGGGCGTGGCCAACAGTGTTGACAAAGTGCAGGTGCGGGACATGAGAGTGCAGTGATCAGAAAGAGACTGTGATAACAATGAAACTGGACATGACAACTTAGAGACCTGAGAGAAGTGCAGACAAAGAGAGAATGACAGGCAGGTGCAAGTGAGCGGTGACGAGATTACAGACAAGACAACTAGAGATCATACAAAGAAAACATGAACAGGAATCTAAACTTGATCAGGACTGAAAAGCAAACCAGAACGTGATAAAGAGAATCATGGGAAATAACACACTGTGACAAAACCAAGTGGAACAGACAGACAAAACTATAAGAAAAACAGCAACTAAGTGATAACAAAACCTGGCATAACAGTACTACATAACAGAAATGAGAACAGCAAAAACAATAGGCAAACAATAACTAAATGATGAACCATGAAAACAGACCGATAGAACAAAACTAGAATGGAACTGGAACATGGCAGAAGAATAAAAGTAACAAAAAAAGAAAGTGACAAAGCAAAAATAGAACATAGAATAAACACATGATGAAAAAGGCAATTAATAAAACAAGGCTGGGGCAAAAGGAGCAGAACCAAATAAAGAGGGAAAATAAGGGCTGAAGCCTGGAACTGGGCGGGGCATGACAGTAATTGCTGCCAAAGGTGCATAAACAAAGTATCGAGCAAAGGGTATGAATACTTATGGACACCTGATTTATTAGGTTTTTGTAAAATTTTTAATCAATTTGCAAAAATAAATTGAAAAACATTTTTCATGTTGTCATTATGGGATGTTGTGAGTAGAATTTTGAGGGGAAAATATGCATTTTGGAATAAGGCTGTAACATAAAAAATGTGGAAAAAGTGAAGTGCTGTGAAAACTTTCCAGATGCACCGTGCATACAAGGCGATTTGCCTTCTGCATTTAACCATCCAACCAACTATGGCTGCAGCAGCCACAGTCCAGCGCCCGGGGAGCAACTCTAGATGTCGCTGCCTTGGTGAGGGGCAGAGAAAGGAGCAGGCCGTAAATAAGCATGTTTTTAATTGTGGGACACGTAGACACAGGAAGTACGTGTAAACTCCACAAAGAATGGACCAGGTGAGAAGCAATCCCAGGACCTTCTTGCTGTGTGTCAAGGATTTTATATAGTTCATGCTCTTATTATCATTTATTTTCTTTAGTTTATGCTTATATTATTATTATTTATTTTCTTATAGTTTATGCTTATTATTTTTCCTCTTTGTGAGAAGAGGAGGTTTTAGAAAGAAAGACTTGTTGTCTGCATTCTTCATGATTGAGCAAACTATTTTTCATTTTGCCTTATCCTGCTTTGACGAGCCACAAGGCTCATGTTGCAGGAATGGAAGGTTTCAGCCGTTACCTTGCTTTGCTATCACCCTCTTGCAGACATGACTCGTGTAACCTCTCCCGACTGTCCTTGTTTGTTTTTTCTCATGTTGATGAACTAAATAAAAGGCTGGGTCAGAGGAGGGGATTTTAGGAGAGCTTTGTAGCTGAGCACTTACAAGCTGCTTCATTGTTCTCCTCCTCTGCGCAGAGCAAAATATATATATATACATTTGTCTCTCTCTGACTGGTTTCTTTTCAGTGTTTGTGCCTCTCATTTCTTTAAAAACAGGGTGCAAACCCAACACTGTGAGGCAACACTGCCAACCACTAAGCTACTGCATGACCAAAAGTAGACATTGACAAAATTTCAGGGCTTTTTCTACTCAGTAGCAACTCGCTCAACTGCTCGCCGAGTCTCAGCTTTAACGTAGCGTTTGGCACCATCCAACTCGCTGACAGCCGCATGGTGACTGAGCCAAGTATGCTCGCACGCAAAGCTTCGCTGGCTGCCAAGGAGACCGACAAGTTGCAAGTGCCACTCCGTTGGAAAACGGCTGCCATTTTAAGAAGGTACAGCTGCCCGCCATATTGGCATACACACGCACGCACGCACGCACTCACTCACTCACACACACACACACACACACACACACACTAAATACATGCATACACTGTGGAATTTGTATGTGTTCTCCTGTACATGTAGTAATGATGTAGCAGCTTTAGTGAATGATATATGCTATTACTGAAAGTGATGTTGCTATCAATTAATGTTGCTGTCTTTGAAAAGGTATGTTGACATGAAGCTGCTGTCTTTATGAAGGTATGTTGACATGAAGTTGCTGTCTTTATTAAGGTATGTTGACATGAAGCTGCTGTCTTTATTAAGGTATGTTGACATGAAGTTGCTGTCTTTGAAAAGGTATGTTGACATGAAGCTGCTGTCTTTATGAAGGTATGTTGACATGAAGTTGCTGTCTTTATGAAGGTATGTTGACATGAAGTTGCTGTCTTTGAAAAGGTATGTTGACATGAAGCTGCTGTCTTTATGAAGGTATGTTGACATGAAGTTGCTGTCTTTGAAAAGGTATGTTGACATGAAGCTGCTGTCTTTATAAAGGTATGTTGACATGAAGCTGCTGTCTTTGAAAAGGTATGTTGACATGAAGCTGCTGTCTTTATGAAGGTATGTTGACATGAAGTTGCTGTCTTTGAAAAGGTATGTTGACATGAAGCTGCTGTCTTTATGAAGGTATGTTGACATGAAGTTGCTGTCTTTGAAAAGGTATGTTGACATGAAGTTGCTGTCTTTATGAAGGTATGTTGACATGAAGTTGCTGTCTTTGAAAAGGTATGTTGACATGAAGTTGCTGTCTTTATTAAGGTATGTTGACATGAAGCTGCTGTCTTTATTAAGGTATGTTGACATGAAGCTGCTGTCTTTATGAAGGTATGTTGACATGAAGTTGCTGTCTTTGAAAAGGTATGTTGACATGAAGCTGCTGCCTTTATGAAGGTATGTTGACATGAAGCTGCTGTCTTTATGAAGGTATGTTGACATGAAGTTGCTGTCTTTGAAAAGGTATGTTGACATGAAGTTGCTGTCTTTGAAAAGGTATGTTGACATGAAGCTGCTGTCTTTATGAAGGTATGTTGACATGAAGTTGCTGTCTTTGAAAAGGTATGTTGACATGAAGCTGCTGTCTTTATGAAGGTATGTTGACATGAAGTTGCTGTATTTATTAAGGTATGTTGACATGAAGCTGCTGTCTTTATGAAGGTATGTTGACATGAAGTTGCTGTCTTTGAAAAGGTATGTTGACATGAAGCTGCTGTCTTTATGAAGGTATGTTGACATGAAGTTGCTGTCTTGAAAAGGTATGTTGACATGAAGCTGCTGTCTTTATGAAGGTATGTTGACATGAAGTTGCTGTCTTTGAAAAGGTATGTTGACATGAAGTTGCTGTCTTTATGAAGGTATGTTGACACTGTCTTTGAAAAGGTATGTTGACATGAAGCTGCTGTCTTTATGAAGGTATGTTGACATGAAGTTGCTGTCTTTGAAAAGGTATGTTGACATGAAGTTGCTGTCTTTGAAAAGGTATGTTGACATGAAGCTGCTGTCTTTATGAAGGTATGTTGACATGAAGTTGCTGTCTTTATTAAGGTATGTTGACATGAAGCTGCTGTCTTTATTAAGGTATGTTGACATGAAGCTGCTGTCTTTATTAAGGTATGTTGACATGAAGTTGCTGTCTTTATTAAGGTATGTTGACATGAAGCTGCTGTCTTTATGAAGGTATGTTGACATGAAGTTGCTGTCTTTATGAAGGTATGTTGACATGAAGTTGCTGTCTTTGAAAAGGTATGTTGACATGAAGCTGCTGTCTTTATGAAGGTATGTTGACATGAAGTTGCTGTCTTTGAAAAGGTATGTTGACATGAAGTTGCTGTCTTTGAAAAGGTATGTTGACATGAAGCTGCTGTCTTTATGAAGGTATGTTGACATGAAGTTGCTGTCTTTGAAAAGGTATGTTGACATGAAGCTGCTGTCTTTATGAAGGTATGTTGACATGAAGTTGCTGTCTTTGAAAAGGTATGTTGACATGAAGCTGCTGTCTTTATGAAGGTATGTTGACATGAAGTTGCTGTCTTTGAAAAGGTATGTTGACATGAAGTTGCTGTCTTTATGAAGGTATGTTGACATGAAGTTGCTGTCTTTGAAAAGGTATGTTGACATGAAGCTGCTGTCTTTATGAAGGTATGTTGACATGAAGTTGCTGTCTTTGAAAAGGTATGTTGACATGAAGTTGCTGTCTTTGAAAAGGTATGTTGACATGAAGCTGCTGTCTTTATGAAGGTATGTTGACATGAAGTTGCTGTCTTTATGAAGGTATGTTGACATGAAGTTGCTGTCTTTATGAAGGTATGTTGACATGAAGTTGCTGTCTTTGAAAAGGTATGTTGACATGAAGCTGCTGTCTTTATGAAGGTATGTTGACATGAAGTTGCTGTCTTTGAAAAGGTATGTTGACATGAAGTTGCTGTCTTTGAAAAGGTATGTTGACATGAAGCTGCTGTCTTTATGAAGGTATGTTGACATGAAGTTGCTGTCTTTATTAAGGTATGTTGACATGAAGTTGATGTCTTTATTAAGGTATGTTGACATGAAGCTGCTGTCTTTATTAAGGTATGTTGACATGAAGCTGCTGTCTTTGAAAAGGTATGTTGACATGAAGCTGCTGTCTTTATGAAGGTATGTTGACACGAAGCTGCTGTCTTTAAGAAGGTATGTTGACATGAAGTTGCTGTCTTTATGAAGGTATGTTGACATGAAGTTGCTGTCTTTGAAAAGGTATGTTGACATGAAGTTGCTGTCTTTATGAAGGTATGTTGACATGAAGTTGCTGTCTTTATTAAGGTATGTGTTGTGGGCTGGGGTGTTTGGCTGGCTTGGTTTTTGTTTTCTGTTTCTCCCACCAGGTGGTATGCATTCAGGACTGAGTGGCTGAGCATCAGGCTGAGCATTTTTTTAATTCCCTTTACAACCTCCAGCCTTGGCGCGCCTCTGTGCCGTTTGCCATTGGCGTTGCTGGGGTGGTGCAGTTCGGTTATGCTGGGCGTTTCCCAGGTAACCTCTGCACCCGGGTGGGGGGGGTTTAGGGGTGTTTTTTGTTACTTCCCTGTTCCACCTCCGGCTTCAGCGCGCCTTTGAGCTGTATGCCATCGGCGTAGCTGAGGTTTGGGGCAGTGGAATATACCCGCAGCTGGTGGCTGGTTTAAAAGTCGGAGGGGTGGCGCCGTCTTGTGCTGTACGCCATTACCGCTGTTCCACTCCTCCCGGTTGACTTTTGGGGTATAGTCGTGGTTGGTGACACTGGACGTACTTCCAGTTTCCACTGCGCTGAGGGGGTGGGGTTGGGGTTGTTGTTTTGTTTGTATGGTTTATTTTTTTGTTTTTCCCCCAGTTTCCGCCCTCAGGGTGTGACTGTGGTGTCCTCTGGGGGGGAAAGGACTGTGGGTCCATCTAGCCGTAGACGGCCGGGGCTGGGTCTGTTAGTCAAGAGGGGAGGCGTCTCCTGGGGTTTGATGGAACGGTCCTCTGGGAGGCGCTGGGAGTCCCCGTGGGTGACTTTGGATCCCAGGGGGACCTCGGCTGTGGTTATTATTCCTGGAGCTGGCGGGATGTCCTCTGGGGGGTGTTGGTCCCTACATGTCGTCCGGGGGGAGGGGGGGGTGTTAGCGTTTTTTTTTGTTTGCAAGCTTAAGTTTGGGTTGTTTTTTCTTTTCTCCTCTTCCCGGGGTTTGATGGAACGGTCCTCTGGGGAGGGGGGGGGTTGGTATGGTTGTTTGTGTTTGTCTTTATTTTTTGTTTATGACTAAGCAGACTTTAACACAGTCGGAAGAAGGCTGAGTGCACAGGTTTAAGAACTCCTGGCCAAACTTATGCAAAGTGAACAACTAAAGCAAGAGTCAACAGGAATGAACGCAAAGGTGGAGACTCTAACAGGTTTGCTAAACGAAACAGAGGGCAAGACCATTCAAGTCAACAAAGGATGTCTCTGCACTGGAGTGTCAGCTGCGGAGCAGTCTGCTGCAGACAGGCTCAGGATGGGAAAGGATGGGCTCCAGGATGAGAGTGATGGTCTCGGCACGGAGTTCCCTGTTGACAGAGAAGAGGCGGCTGGGAGCGTGCGTTATCCAGCTGAGGGAAGAGCTGGAGAGGCTCAACATTGAGATGATCAATGACTGCATGAAGAAATTAACATTGCAGGTGGAGCAGCTGATGATGGAGCTGTCGTCAGAACACAGTAACGCACAGCTCCTGGAGACGGGCCTTTCCCAGCTGGATCGTCAGCACAAGGAGCCAAAACTGAAGTTGCAGGAGGTGTTTTTTGTTCCCAGCCAACATTCCAGCCATGGTCCCTGGAGGGGGGCTTTGTTTTTTCTGGCCCAGGTCCGTGTGGTCACCGGGAGGCTTCCTGTGAGGGTGGGGTACTGTTGTGGGCTGGGGTGTTTGGCTGGCTTGGTTTTTGTTTTCTGTTTCTCCCACCAGGTGGTATGCATTCAGGACTGAGTGGCTGAGCATCAGGACCTCACCCTGAACACCTGAGGCTTGTTATCACATGCAGGTCATCAGGACTCACAGCTGTGGTGTATTTTGTCTTGATCAGAGATTGCTGCATTTAAACCTTGAATGCACAGTGTGTGATTGCCAGAGACTCGACCTTGTGAGCAGATGTGTGAGATCGACGTCAGGAGAACAATCTCACCATCACGGATGCAGAGACCGCTCCAGGTTTGACGCCACAGTCTGTGAAGGAGGATTGGGTGAGGTCTCATGCTCTTCAGCACACTTCCTGAGGTAATTCGGTTTTTGGTGACTTTTATGAAGTAATGACAGTGGATTTGGTGTCCCTCACACCTTATGTTAGTGAGCTGTCACGTTATGCTAATTGTCTAATCAGCTTCTGCTGCAGTGGAGATTTGAACTGAGTTGTTCCGTGCCTGCAGGGTAAGAAGCTGATGTATAGATTTAAGCCAGGAAGTGTTTGCTGATTGCATGCACCTTTGAGTTGTGATTCTCTGTGTGGAGTTGGACTCACCTCATGTTTTCTTTCTTCACAGACTCGGTTTGTCGCGGCCACCTGGGGGGTGTCGGCGGGGTCCCTGGGTCCGAACTGCTGTGGCTCCGGACCGTTTGCGCTGTTGAGAGCGCGCCGTGTTTCCACCTCACCAGACCGCGGACATTTTTGGTTGTTTATCACTACACTATTATGTTTATTAAATTCTGTTATCTTTTGAACCGTGCTCTGCTTATTTTATGCTGGGTCCTTTCAAACGCAGGGTCGGTGCTCCGACCGCGTCCGAAACATAACAGTATGCTGACATGAAGTTGCTGTCTTTAATAAGGTATGCTGACATGACTTTGCTGTCTTTATTAAGGTATGCTGACATGAAGTTGCCGTCTTTATTAAGGTATTGTTGTGTGTTGGGGGGTGTGGCTGGATATTTTGGTGTTCTTTTCTTTTCTTTGCTCTCCAGGTGGCATGAGAACTGATTTGTCTGTGGAGAAGGTGCTGGCTGAAGAATCCTTCACCCTCATCAACATCATGTGCAGCACCTGTGAATGGTGCTCACATGCAACCTTAAAGACTTTCAGCTGAAGCAGATAATTGGATGGCGTTCTGCATTTAAGTCATGTGTGATTCAAGCAGAACTGCCGGGAACTCGACCTTGTGATGTTCATTTGTGAGACGCTGAGGACCGCGCCTGGGTTTGACACATCGAGCCCGTGAAGCAAGGAAGGGTGAGGGACACATGCTGTCAGCACACATCAAAGGTGATTAAGTGTTTGACTAATTGTTGATAGTAACTTGGTATTTTGTTACACAGTATACTTGAATTGTGATGAGGATTGTGCAGCTCGCTTCTCACTGCTGTGGCATGCGGACAAGTGGTCCTCCACCTGTTGTGAGAAGCTGCTCATTTGCATAAAGCTTAAAATACAGACCTGTATGTGTTGCTGATAGTGTGTGTCTTTTGAAGGATATTAGTGGTAACTGCTAACTTACCTCACCTCTTCTATGCTTCGCAGAGAGTCGGTTTGTCGTGTCCACCTGGGGGGTGTTTGGCGGTGGTAGTGGGTCCAGGAGCACCGGGCTTCGATCCTTTTGGGCGCTGGAGAGCGTGCCAGCCTTCACTCCACCAGAAGGACGCTATTTCTGTTTTTACACTTTTTATGCACCAGCGGGTGAAATGAATATATTGTTTTTGGAACCGCTTTTCTGGTTATTTGTAGCGCTGGGTTCCGTCTGACGCAGGTCCGCTCCTCAACCCGCGTCGACACATAACAGTAGTTCCCGGCCATTCCATAATGGACCCAGCGGCAGAGGCGGTTCCTTTTGCCGAAAAAGTTCAAGAACACTTGGAGAAAATATGGGAGCAATTACAGCATCTCGCAAACCAAATTAAACAAACAGACGCCCGTGTTACGGAGCTTGCAGCGCAAGCCGTTCCGCTTCCTGCTGCTCCAGCTGCGGCACCATCGATACTAGTGCAGATAACTCCGTCACCCAGAGATTCGGCGTCCGAACCGATTGTTTGTCGTCCGGAGCCTTGTGTGGTGATGCAATGTTCTCTGGTTTCTGCTCAGTCAGGTTGGAGTGCTGCAGCTTTAAGAGGAATGTTTGTAGATGGGTTAAATGAGTCATTAAAAGACGAGCTGGCAGTCCGTGATGAGCCAAACGATTTAGATGAGCTAATATCGTTGGTGATTCATCTAGATGATCGGATGAAGGAGCGTGGACGCGAGAGAGGGCGGCCATCAGAGCGGGTTTTTTCGTCTCGGGGCTTTCCCCGACACAAATCTGGGCCGCCTCTTCTTCGCCCCACTGAGGCTCTTCCGACGGGACCTCTGGCTCCTCTTGCTGACGAGCCCATGCAGCTCGGACGAACGGAGATCACTGTATTGCCCCGACATATAAGCGTCAAGAAAAATAATGGTGACGTATCTCCAGGTGTTCTGGGACAGGCAAAATAACACACATAAAAAATCTAGTACGGGTTAATGTTTTGTTTTCTTTAAATAGGGGTTATAATTTGTTTGGGGAGTCAGAGGCGTGTCTGGTGGAGTGAATGTTAGGCGGATAGAAGCCCGTCTGGGCTCACCTAATCGTTAATTTTTTATGTGTTTTTAGGTATTTTCTGTTTGGGTTGTTGGGTCGTTTTATTTTGTTGTTTTTTATTTCCCTACATCCCTAACCCCAACCTCACTTGCCCCAAGAGCGTTTGTCTTGTGGGTTGTGGGGTGGTGCAGGTTGGTCACGCTGTGCGTTCTCATAAGACCTCTGCACCTAGGGGGGGGGGGGGGGGGGGTTAGGGGCGTTTTTCTTGGTTTGGTTAGGGCCCGGTTCCACTCCAGCCTCGGTGAGCCTTTGTACCGTTCGTCATTGGTGTTGCCGGGGTGTGGTGCAGCGGAGACATACCTCAGTCGGAGGGGTGGGCTGATCTGTTGCCGTTCGCCATTTCGGTAGTTCCACCCCTCCCGAGAGGCTGGGGTATGGTCGAGTTGGGGCACCGGACGTATTTCCGGTTCTCCGCTGCGCCTTGGGGTTGGGGCTGGGTTAGTTTTTCCTATTCCCTTCCCTGGCTTAATATTTTGAGCCATTTGCCAAAATTGAGCCGCTGAGGGGCTCTGGGAGGGACCTGGGGTCTTTCAGGGTGCCGGGGAGGGTAACAGGGTTTATGGTCGTTTTATATCCCCCCGGGGTTGTTTTTGGTAGTCCTCCGGGGGTTGAGTTTTGATTTTGTTCTGTTTCCATCCGGGTTCCACCTCCAGGGTTGATGGGACGGTCCTCTGGGGGGGAATTGCCTTGGGGCCAACTAGCCAAGTGTGGCCAGGTCTGGGGTTCCGGGGTTGTGGGGAGGGTACCTCCTGGGGTTGATGGTACGGTCCTCTGGGGGGCGCCGTTTGCTCCATATACTCCTGGGGACCTTTGTGGGATTCTGGTTCTGGCTGTTCCTCCTGGAACTGGCGGTAAAGGCCTTCTGGGGGGGGGTTGGGCTCTGCAGGTCATTCTGGGGGGGTTGTTTGTTATTTTTCTTTTATGCATTTATGTTTGTATTGTGTTTGTGGGGCTGTGTTGGGTTTTTGCGTTTGGGTGTTTTTCTTTTCTTCCCGGGGTTTGATGGGACGGTCCCCTGGGGAGGTTTTGGGTGGGTTTTGTGTTTTTTCCTGTGTGTTGGATTGTACTGGGGAATGTTTTGGATCTTTTGTTGATGCCAGCCGGCCTTCTAGCTGCGGTGCCCTGTCCTGCTGTCTGTGGTGGACCTTGGGAGCGTGGTGCTGTCTGCTTCCTGACGAGGACCCCGGAGGGAGGTGCTGTTCTCGGGCCTGGTCTGTTCGGTCGCCGGGAGGCATCCCGTTAAAGGGGGGGTACTGTTGTGTGTTGGGGGGTGTGGCTGGATATTTTGGTGTTCTTTTCTTTTCTTTGCTCTCCAGGTGGCATGAGAACTGATTTGTCTGTGGAGAAGGTGCTGGCTGAAGAATCCTTCACCCTCATCAACATCATGTGCAGCACCTGTGAATGGTGCTCACATGCAACCTTAAAGACTTTCAGCTGAAGCAGATAATTGGATGGCGTTCTGCATTTAAGTCATGTGTGATTCAAGCAGAACTGCCGGGAACTCGACCTTGTGATGTTCATTTGTGAGACGCTGAGGACCGCGCCTGGGTTTGACACATCGAGCCCGTGAAGCAAGGAAGGGTGAGGGACACATGCTGTCAGCACACATCAAAGGTGATTAAGTGTTTGACTAATTGTTGATAGTAACTTGGTATTTTGTTACGCAGTATACTTGAATTGTGATGAGGATTGTGCAGCTCGCTTCTCACTGCTGTGGCATGCGGACAAGTGGTCCTCCACCTGTTGTGAGAAGCTGCTCATTTGCATAAAGCTTAAAATACAGACCTGTATGTGTTGCTGATAGTGTGTGTCTTTTGAAGGATATTAGTGGTAACTGCTAACTTACCTCACCTCTTCTATGCTTCGCAGAGAGTCGGTTTGTCGTGTCCACCTGGGGGGTGTTTGGCGGTGGTAGTGGGTCCAGGAGCACCGGGCTTCGATCCTTTTGGGCGCTGGAGAGCGTGCCAGCCTTCACTCCACCAGAAGGACGCTATTTCTGTTTTTACACTTTTTATGCACCAGCGGGTGAAATAAATATATTGTTTTTGGAACCGTTTTTCTGGTTATTTGTAGCACTGGGTTCCGTCTGACGCAGGTCCGCTCCTCAACCCGCGTCGACACATAACAGGTATGTTGACATGAAGTTGCTGTCTTTATTAAGGTATGCTGACATGACTTTGCTGTCTTTATTAAGGTATGTTGACATGAAGTTGCTGTCTTTATTAAGGTATGCTGACATGACTTTGCTGTCTTTATTAAGGTATGTTGACATGAAGTTGCTGTCTTTATTAAGGTATGCTGACATGACTTTGCTGTCTTTATTAAGGTATGCTGACATGAAGTTGCCGTCTTTAATAAGGTATGCTGACATGAAGTTGCCGTCTTTATTAAGGTATGTTGACATGAAATTGCTGTCTTTGAAAAGGTATGTTGACATGAAGTTGCCGCCTTTATTAAGGTATATGGACATGAAGTTGCCGCCTTTATTAAGGTATGCTGACATGAAGTTGCTGTCTTTAATAATGTGTGTGTGTTTGGCTGCTCCAGGGCTGTGTGAAGTACAGTGGAGACAACCTCCTCTGTAGATCTGTTGGTCCGTTGTGCAAACTGATGGCTGTCCATTTCTGCGAGGATGGTGTTTTTGATGTATGCCAACACCATCATTTCAAAATACTTCCTAATGACCGGGGGTGAGGGCAGCTGGGTGATAGTCACTGAGGGTTGTGACAGCAGGCTTTTTGAGCACAGGAACAACAGTTGTCTATTTGAGGCATGTGGGGACAGCAGCATGTTGTAGGCAGAGACAAAACATGTCCATGAACCCCCCCCCCCAGCCAGCTGGACAGTGCAAGTCTTCAGTAGGCAGCCTGTCACCCCATGTGGTCCAGCTGCTTTGGTGGTGTTGATCCATTTCAGCATCCGTTTTGTGCAAAGGGGGCGGCTCTGCTGCAAAAATAGTTGTGTGAAAGCTTTCGTACAGTGTCCTTGTGGACAACGTGCAGCACTACTCACCACAAACCACTGAATCATGATGGTGCTGGGCTTGTTGCTGGTGTCAGTGAAGCTGTACTGACATGAGATCTGAGCCAAGTCACCCAGGTACACCTCCACAGTGGCATGCATGGTCAGCTCCACCTTAGCCCACACTGAAACACACACACACCAATTACAGTCTTTTCTGATTGTACATTATTCTCCATTCAATAGTTTCAAAATATTCAGCTCAATATAACTGAAGACCATCAAAATGAGTTTTGACCATTGAACATTATTTTTCATACCTGCTAAACCTCAACCTAATTAAGAAGCTAATCCCTCATCCTGTCTGAAAATCCTCTCAGGCTGATCTGGATCTAGTTTGCCATGTTAGCAGAAAAAAGGCTTCTCGACTTTTTCAACAGAAACAGTAAAGTGAGCCAGTTTAACACTGCAGAGCTGATAATGACAGCTCATCCATCAGCTGAGTGCCGTGATACATCTCACAGAATGACAGAAGAAGACAAAAAACAAAACAAAACCATTTTAAAAGGTGCAAAAATTATTTCTGTACAAGTTGAACAGAAATTACAGAAGGTACAGAAGTTTCTGGAGATGAACAATGAAACACAGCCAATTTTTTTTGTGCTGCTGACATTTTTACTGTGGTCTCTTTTGCCTCAACAATCAGACGACAGCTTACTTCAAAATAAATAAATAAATAAAATAAAATAAAATAAAATCACTGCAGGAATAATAAGACAAAACAACACTACTGGCTGGTTTTTAACAATCAGACAAAACTCCAGCTCAGTGGGTGAGCTGACAACAAGAAGTCTCACTGGAAATAACATATTATATTTATATAACAATAATAAATCATCTTTATTTATTTCATGAATCTTTATTTTTGTGCCCCAGAGAGAGGAAAGAAAACTTTTAGCTTCACTTCAGTGACTGGAAAAAACATCAATCGGACATTAAATTACATTAACTTGTTTCTGTACTTTTTAAGGCACTTCTAAGAAACACAGAAGATGGGTATTGCACCTGTCAATGTTTAAGATAATATTTTTATTTAAACGGGCAACAGTTTATGAAAAAATGTTCTGCCTGCTCTCGTTTTCCCAGAGAGCTCCGTTATGCGGTGCACGTGCAGCAGCTGGAAGCCGGGAAGGTGCTGTCATGTTCACTGAGCCAGGTTTCAGGGAAACACAGTGAGGCAGATCTGCCAAAGTCTGAGTTTCTTCTGGTGAGGAGCAGCAATAATTCATCCATCTTGTTTGAAAGAAAGCGTACGTTGGCAAGGTGGATACACGGGAGCACCGTGCACAGCCCTCACTACTTGACTTTCATGAGCAGGCCCGCTCGCTTCCCCCTCCAGCATCTTCTGCTGCTCCGCCAACCAAAACATCAGTGAAACTCTCTGGTTTGGTGAAAACTGGCAAAAAAAGATCTAACAGATGACAGTCCAATGCTTATGAGCTCTTCTCTGGAGTAAGAGACTAGAGGTGGCAAGCAGAGTGCAAAAAAATAAAAACAAAACAAAACAAAATGCACAAAGAGAGCGCGCAGTACCAAGGTGGCCATCTGCAGCACCATCCTGGTTAACTTTACAAGATAAGGCATTGCCCGTGGGGATCCACGGCTCTAGATTGGGCATTGCTTCTAAAATAGTTAGCTGACATTGTTCAAGGGTGGTAATAAATGTTAAATGGACTGCATTTATATAGCGCTTTTCCATCTGCATCAGACGCTCAAGCACTTTACAACGATGCCTCACATTCACCAATTCACACAAACACGCACCGATGTCAGGGTGCTGCCATACAAGGTGCTCACTATACACCAGGAGCAACAAGGGCCCTTAGTGATTTTCAGGTCAGGCTGGTTTGAACCGAGGATCCTCTGGTCTCAAGCCCAACATCTTAACCATGAGACCATCACCTCACTGCACTGCATAATAAATTATGAGTTGGAATACCATGCAGGGTTCCAGCCATGGTGGGCAGCGCCAGGCGGGCCCGCCCGGTACTGCAAATTTCCACCCATCTCTCAGGTTCAAATTGGCTGTGCCACCAACACAGAATTTCTGAAAAACTAACTGAAATGTTGCTGAAAATTCAATCTTATTTCAAGCTTATAGAGTCATAGTTTTGCAATTTTAAACCAACAAATATATTTCTCATTTGCTTTGTATCAAATCAGAAACAGCAGAGATCAGAGTCAGCATATTCTGTGGCCACAGCGCTGTGAAGAGCTGCACCTGAAAACAGCATCTCTGCTCCGATCTGAAGAAAAAAAATTAACCCGCCATGAAAATCCTACATTATAATATATAATATAGGATTATTATAATATAATAATCCAGAGGTCCTTCTGTAGCCATATCTGAAGATACATTCAGAATTTCAGTTTATTTTACAGTTGAAAGGCTTCATGTTTCCAAAAAGCTCAGAGTTTGAAAAACAGCAGACATGTGAGTGATCAGAGGGAGAGAGAGTGGAAGAGGAGGGGTAGAGAGGAGGAGGGGCACAGCATCAGTGAAAGAGAAAAGTGGTAAACTGATTCACAAAGTTTTTCATTTAAAAGACCAGGTTTGACAAATTAGTCCAGGTTCAGCTCTTGTTAAATTAGGTGTTATATTGTTTAAAAAGAAAAAGTAATGCAATCCCACTCAAATTGTTGAAAAAAAAAAAACTGTCAAGATGACAGAAAAACTGGCTGCTTCACTCGATTTACAACTACTGTGTGTCATTTTTGAAGAAGAAAGTAAATGCTATGTTCATTAGATATTAATGCCTTTTTAACATTTTCAAGGTTATTTAATTTATTAACTTAATGGATTTAAAAAAAGCCAAGTTGTAATTAGATAACCGTCTGATAAAACCGGTGTTAAAATAAATAGAACACTACTGGTGCCCAGACGCTCAGTATTTAAGCTTACACTGTGTGAGTTTTGGCCCTTTTTCAGCTGATTTCTCACTCCTGCAAGAACTTTTTGGATTGCGCCGAGTTTCAGCTTAATCGTGTGTCCTGCATCGTGTAGTATACATAGAGTAACGAGCTGCGTTTAACCTCTCACGACCACCTCCCGATCTGCAATCGTATGGTCGGATGAAAATCAAACCTGTTTAATATTCTGGTCAGCCGTCATGAAGGTATCCCGCTGCTGAAGCGCTTACAAGCATCCAACCTCTCACACTGTGCATATACAAACAGCGATGCAGAATTGGAGAGAGCATAAACAGTGATCATCTCTTTGGGAGAGCAGCTTCTGTTTCTTTCCCCCCCTTTCTTCAACTCATGTAAAGTCTTGTATTTTTTTTTTAAACTTTGATGTCTCCCATCGAGAGTGTTTGTAAAAATCAGAAATGTAAATAAAGTTTGAAAAAACAGCTTCTGTGTATGTTTTGCTTCTGGAAACATGACTCCGACATGTGGTTTTTGAACGTACAATGTGAGCAGTCAGATTGCATCAGAGCACTGGGTCATACAATGTGAGAACATAAATCGTGCGCCCTGAACTTTTACACCGTGCGGTTTTGTCGTACAGTTTGAGCTGGAGCCGAGTACAATGATTGAAAATATCATACAGTGTCTGCCAGGCTTTAGGGCGAATACTGCCATGAACACTACTAGCCAGTAGATGGCAGTAGAGACTGTGAAAAATAATTCCAGATAATCCATCTCTGCCACATTTAAGATGCGTGGAATTTAATAAACGTAAACTGAATTTCAGACATGTATATGGTGGCCAAGTGGTTAATGCGCTTGGTTTCAGTGCAAAAGGTTCCGGGTTCAAATCCCACCCCTGCCACATTTATCCATTTAATGTGGAGTTGCGTCAAGAAGGGCATCTGGCGTAAAACCTGTGCCAATTCAACATGCAGATCCACCTTGGATTTGCTGTGGTGACCCTGAGTGCAAACAAGGGAGCAGCCAAAGGGACTTACTTACTCTGGAACAAATACAACAGACAGTGTTTGACATAAGCAGGACTCTAAATAGCAAACAGGAATCGATTGCAATGATTCCAACTGAAATAATGGAGAAGCAACCTGAGCTTCTTCTGGCATTTCTACATAAAACAAACACAATAACAACGTCTATAAACCCAGAGAATATATTCACAAGAGTTTTAGGCACAATATACAAAGGATTTAATGCTGTTGTTTGTGTGGAGCCTGATCAGAGCATCTCAAATGCATTTCTTCTGTCATGAATGTACTGACATTACCCATAATGCACCTGGACACAGCATGTCCACACTAAAACCTTCAAAATTAGTGCATTACTTTAAAACTAAAACATATATCTGATATTTTCACTTTATAAAACTTCACATGTGACGTTAATTTAAATAACTTGTCTGAAATGAGTTTGGTTAAAATTTTAACCATAAGTTAAAATTGTATGCCTCTGGATGACTTGGGTGATATTGCCAGCATATCAGTATGGGGTCAAAAGAAATTAGCTTTTTTTTTTCCTTTTCTGTGACCAGTTCTCCTTTGTTAGAGGATAGAGGAGTTTCTTTTAGAACAAGCTCTCCTCTGTTTACGGAGGATAGAACTGCGTATTTACTACAAAATATTTAACAGGTAGGTACTCAACTGATTTCAGATTTCATAAATGTTTCTAACTATTCAGTTTTGTTTGCCACGTCTGCAAAAACATTAGTGGTCTAAAAGTTATCGGACGAAAACTTATCGGAAGATAATTAGTCCGATAATGGTTTTCAAAGTTACCTGAAAAGCTAATCCGATAATGGACATTATCTTCGATAATTAGCGGATTAGCGGAACTGTGCCCACCACTGGAAGAATGTAACCACTGAAAGAATGTAAAATCATTCAGTATTTGTTTATATAATGGCTAAAATAGATCCTTGTCATTTGATATTTTATTAATTTATAAACAACAGAAAATGGACTTACATTTTAGTGTTCCACTGCTGCTAAAGTCCAAATTATGATGTGTAGTCCGTGATGCTGTGCACTGACTTTGTGCTGTTCCTCAGTCCAGCCAAAAATCACATCAGCTTTTCATGCATCATTCATGCTTGTGTCATTGTCCTGCGTGCGGGCAGTGCGCTCACACAACCAAGTCAGCGCTTGTGCACGTGTGTACTACAAAAAAAGACTGTGTACTCCTCAGTGCAGCGAAAAAAAATCACGTAAGAAATTAGTCCAGCTTTTCATTCCAAACAGCCTCCAGAGGGCTTATAGTGCAGTGGATTTGTTTTGTGTCTGTGTGCGTGTGTTGTGTGCACCGCGCACGTGTATGCGTGTGCGTGTGTGTGTGTGTACAGAGTGCAATGGTACCAAACATATGGAACCAAATTTGCACTCTAAATGGAACCAAACTGTGCTCTGAATGCAATGCAACACAAATGGGACGAATAATCCATGTCATGTGACATACAACGCACCAATCAAATGACAAGGATCCACTCAGCTGTTATATAATTTGGACTATCTATGACTGAATGTTCTGGAGTTATGGGGTAAAAACGGCAAAAATGGTGACAAAGATCAGTTTCAGTTTGAGAGAGATAGCTAGCGCGTGCTCTCTCTCTGACTTTTTTTCCAAAACCCTGCTGTTTCTGATCACCTCATGCACGCACAGTTGCTATATATGTGGATAAGACACACACATGCATGCACCTCGCCTTCTCTCCAGCTGATCACACTGGATTTTCTGTTTTCATATGCCACACCTCTGTGGATCAAAGCTGTTCACATGTGAATGTCCACTGCTGCTGGAAGTTTTTCCACATTTGATGGCTCAAAGTTCTGCTTCTGTAAACTGCCGCCTGGACGATATGAAATATTATTACGTCATGTGGGCCCTCAGCGCCCAGAAACAAACGAGGCTGATCACGCTCCAGCAAAGCCCTCCCACTGCGAACAAATATGCAGTGATCAAGGATCACTTCCTCAAAATCATGAAAGGACCAGCAGGCTCTTCTCTCTGCACGAGCTGGAGGGCAGCAAGCCCTTCAGAGTTCATGGACAGAATGCTGCAGAATGAATGCAGCTCCTGAGAAGACACAGGCCGGTCTTTTTGTGCAGCAACTCTCTCCTCATGTGCACACAGCACTGGAACAACACCACGATCACGGACTGCCGTGCCCTGGCAGAGAGACCAACAAATTCTTCCTGGCCGGCCAGCACCATGGCATGACGCAGCAGCAGAAGCCCCACACCACAAACAGCACCACCATGGAGGAGCTGCAGCTCCCCTTCTGCACTGTGTGAAAACATTCAGCTGGATGAACAAAGACAAACTAAACGCTAACATTACAAAAACTAAGCAAACAATAAGAAACCGTCAAGAACGACACCAAAATGAAATACGGACAAATTCAAGCTTTCGGCGGCATTCGTTCAAATTTTTCAACAGTTTAAAAATCCTGACGAAGTGCCAGCTGTAGGAACGAAGCTGCGCGAAGGTTAAACAGTGTCAACGAAAGTCCAGATTTCTTGTTTTGTTTGGGCTTCATTGCGCTTCGTTAAGTGCCGTGTGACTGGGTCTTTAGCCTTGACTCAAAATACATATAAGCACACCAAACGACAAAAGTTAGCTGTCCACAGTTTGCTTGTGATTGAAATTATAAACACGCACACATGCATGGAGAGCTCTTTCTCTTTTCTGCATTCACACAAGCACAAACACAGAGATGGTGGCAGAAGACATCAAACGCAGTACATTTTTCGTTCATGGTACTGGCAACATGACACTAAAGTGACAAAACCAACTGAACTACAAAAAACACAATAAATCAATAACACTAACAACACTTAAAATAACATGAACTACACTAACAACATTTAAAACCCAAAACCCTGAACTTCCATGGTACGCTGCAGCACAATATCCATTGTTTATTGGTTAGCTATAATTGCTAATTTCTCCAAAAATATTAGTCCTATCAACTTTCTGTTTTCGTAGAATTCATCCCTGACCCAAAATACATAAGCATGTTAAAGGGCAAATGCCAGCTCTTCCTGGTTTGTCCCTGACCGAAGCCATACATACGCATGCGCACTTGGCTATTATAATATAGGTAAGAAAGATAATTGCTCCACAGTGGGGAAAGCTGCATTGTTGCAGCAGCAAGGTGACAGCAGCAGAAAAAGAAAAATAAAGTTGTGCACCCTGAACTCTAATAGACTCAAATAGTCTCCTCAAATCTCAATATACTGTATGAGAAAAATTGATCAAAATGTCTCCTGAGAAGAAAGCTAAACTTTTATAAAGTCCCATAAAAACAATTCTAGAAAGAAGCCAATGATCATCACCAGTATGGTGATATGTCCCACAGTATGCCTCATAGAAGGGAGCCCACGTAAAAAGACAGATAGTGAACCGTATCTGCCAGATAAAGCAGCAAATGTTTCCATGACCCACTGTGTATTCCCTGGTCTCCAAAATCTTTGTTTGCAAGGCGTACATTTGCTCAAAGATGTTATCCAACTTACGCCTGAGTTCAAGGGTTAACGCAGTCTGAGAATGTATCACCTTGCCCAACTCATTAATCATGACGGATAGATGAGGGATCATGGTTTTAGTAGCAGCAGTCTTACCAATTCTCCAGTAGGTCAGGGGAGCACATGAAATAATAAGTACCAGCCCTCCTACGATACAACCAAATATAAATAAATCTTCAATGTACTCCGCAGAGTGGTACCAAGCACGCAACACTCCATTTCTCCCAGGCATCGAGAACACAGTCTGCAGAGTAGGTTCCATCTGGCCAGGTAGGGTCCCCCAGCCCTGATTTGCTTGTTGAAAAAATGGTGTCAATAGCATTCAGACACCAGCTGCTCAATTCCATGGTTAATCCAATACAGTTTGAAGAATTCACAGTCCGGTGAAGTTGGGACTTTGAAGGTTGGAGCAGAGATAAACTAACCCTCGGGAGTTGTCCAAAAGTCACATGACCAAATTAAGCAGCTCTCCCATCAAATCTACTAGACTCTGATTCTCCATTTGAATGTGTGTTGAAAGTGCAGACTTCAAACTATATACCAGTTTTTAAATTCTGTTGATAGGCCTAGCATAACTTGAATTATGATTAATAATTTCCACAATGTTTTTTCCTGAATATTATGGTCATTTTTGGTGTGCGTATTTGCATAAAGGCGCAACAAACAGGAGTCTGATTTCTTGGTTGAGCTCCATCTCACTGCAGGAGAAGCAGAGGAAATAAAAAAACAAGACTTCCCCTTTATCATTGGTGGAAAAATGCATGACCTAAGCCAAACAAAAATGTGGAATGGGGATCAACCCAAAAGTACATTTTGTATGATAGAACAAGACACAAATGTATGTCTGCCTGCATAAACACAGTGAAGTAAATTTATCCCGAAGATGGATTTTGATGGATCTGTGTGAAATAACTTGAATCATGTCAACTGACAATGAATTCACAGGGAATATTGCTGCCTGTGTGGTCAACAATATGATATAGATAGATGAAAGATTTACCAGGAATTAGTTTTTCTGTATAAACGATTTGTTTTAAGTAACCATTTTGGTCCTTCTCCTCTAACCAGGCTCCATTTAATTTATTCCTGATGGAACTGTCGCGCTTCAAATGATCTCCCTGCTGCAGAACAACGTTTGCATCCATTTGCCTTGTAGTTTCAACATGATGCAGTTGTTTCAGAATGCTGTGAACTTCATGGTAAATCCAATCCAATCCAATCCACTTTATTTATATAGCACATTTAACAACAAAAATGTTCCAAAGTGCTGCACATACAATAGAATCACGATAGATAAAACCCCAGTAGTCAAAAATAAAAAATAAGAAAATTAACAATAAAATTAACTAAAATGTGCAAGATAAAGAAATAAATACATACAGCATACAAAAGATAAAACCAATAAAATCTACCAAAATAAAAACAAAACCAATAAAACAGAGGACCACACAACTCACACAGTGTTTAAAACCAGAGAATAAAAGTGGGTCTTCAGACGAGACTTAAAACGCTCCACTGTGGGGGCTGTTCGGACATGGAGGGGCAGAGCGTTCCAAAGTCTGGGGCCAGCCACAGAGAAAGCCCTGCACCCCCTGGTTTTAAGTCTTGTCTTGGGTACCACGAGCTGGAAATGGCCCTCAGACCTCAGAGCACGCGCCGGAGAATAAATTTGTAGGAGGTCAGTGATGTATTGAGGGGCCATTCCATTCAAAGCTTTAAAGACAAACAATAAAATCTTAAAATCAATTCTAAAATTAATAGGAAGCCAGTGCAAAGATGCAAGAATTAGGGTTATGTGATCGCATTTCCAGGCTCCTGTTAAAAGTCACACTGCAGCATTCTGGACTAACTGCAAACGGGAAAGAGCTCGTTGGTTAATGCCAAAATAAAGTGTGTTACAGTAGTCCAGACGATTTGAAATAAAAGAGTGCACAACTTGTTCAAAAAGGTTGAAAGATAAAAATGGTTTTACATTAATTTCAAAATGGTTAATTTCAATTCTATTTCTATTTATTTTCATTTATATAGCGCCAAATCACAACAAGGTTGCCTCAAGGCGCTTCACACAAGTAAAATATGTAATATAATAATATCTCTCACTGACTGCTGCCCCAATAAAAGAGAATGTACAGCACATTTATTTTTTAGTTACGGATGTTTGGGATGAAGATGTGATCATAGCCACTATCTATATATATTGCCCCAAATTGATGTTACACACATGAACATGAAGTCTGATGTGGCCCATCAAAACAAGAATACCCCAGAAATCTTTGCCACGGATGTAAATACCTGGAATTCTGTAAAACAGCAAAAGTTGCATATAATGGATTTGGTTGAACCAGCAAATTTGTTGTGTGGGCCGCCTGAAGAGGAGGTACTGCTGGCCAACGCCAGAGGGCGCCCTGCCTGTTGTCGGGTTTCAGGCACCAGAGGGCGCAGTTACCATCCAGGAGCCAGGACTGACAGCTGTCAGCAGTCATCATCATCTGCACCATAAAAGCCTGGAGGAGACACCACATCTCTGCCGAGTTATCAGCTTACCTCACAGGTAAACTTCTCAGCCATTACTGTGCCATTCGCACATATTCCTGTTTCTAAGTTTGGCAGTGTTTAACCTTGTATACTCGTAGCTTGGAGCTGGGTGGTAGAAGTTGGAAGGAGTCGGCGTTTCCTACTCCTCATTTCTCACCTAAGTATACTACTGGTGCTGCACGTACTTAGCGTTTCCTGTTTCCTGGGTGTGGTGGATTATTCCCTCAGGAAGGACTGGTGACTTTTTTTGCTGACTGCTTACTGGGTGTCCACACACCCACCATTAACTTGTTTTTGTTCCTGCCAGCAGTTCCGGATCTGACAGCTGAAGCTGAGGCCACCTGGGGACTCGAGACTTGGCGGCTTCGGTATACTGCAGGTCTTCGTTGGTGGCGGAACCTTGTGGGCCCCGGCTCTTCTCTGGATAGGCGTCTCCTGCCCACACGTCACTTATTGTATCTTGTGATTGATGGTCTAAAAGCAGCATTCGACCTGTTGTGCACATTTGCTGCAATAAATTGTATTTATTGGAATATCTATTGACCATTCATTTATGGCCGCTGTTGTGGGTCTGTGCATTACACTTTCCCCAACAGAATTTATACATATAAAATGGACAAAATCTGTTATATGTATGTAACAGATTAGTTACAGACAGGAAGTGCCAAATGGTCTACAGGGATAATTAGGCTTACGTATTTCCGGTTGCTCCCGGTTGCGCCGTGCGTCATTATGACGATGCCACGTGGAAGCAACTCAGTGCCGAGACAATGCAGCTCGGCACCACAACAGCACGAGGGCGCAAAGGAGGAAGCAAGTTGGGTGCCAAAAAATTAAACCTGTTTAATTTTTTTGGCGTCCTGTGCTCGACACAGAAAGGAAGTGGTTCCAGGGCAAGTTGGGGCAGAGAGGCATTACCTGGCGTGACTCGAAGCCAATTTATGATTCCTGCTGTGTTCCGTTGTTCCTGCAGTATAAATCACGCAGGATTGTTTTTATACCGTGGACTTAATACAGTAAAAAGTACACGCTGAAGAAAAAAATGCAGACTGATTGCCAGAAATATCCAGTAAAAAGTCCGGACATCTCTAGTCCACTCATGGACGTTCGTTCACGTGCGCACATGTGAACAATTAAAAGAAAAAAAAAAGTCTGGCTGCAGGCATTAATTCCTTGTTCTCTGCTCAAACGCTCACATCACAGTTAAAAAAGGACAAAAAAGGACATAAGTCCTGAGACAGGACATGTCAACATCAAGTAGAACTCCAGACATCTCCACATTTGCTTGGGATGGTCCGTGCACGGATGCATCTCATGGTCAAGGGAGGAAAGATAAACTATAACAGAACTCAGAGCACAGCCCTGCAGCTCAGCACAACAAGTAGAAGAGAAGTCAGAGTGCACAGTCTGTCTGCAGCCAAACTGCACTCTGACTTCTCTGTGCAGAGGATCTGCAGACTACGTTCTCACCTCCTCTCTGTCCCCTGCTGCGCGCACCTGACGCAGAAATTCCTGCATCGTCATGATGCCACAGGGAGCAACTGGGAGCAGCCCTGGTATGAAAGGGGCTTAGTTTTAACTTGGCACACTGGCAGATGTGTGATTTGGCCATCAGACCTTTGAAAAAAGCAAGAGGGTTTTTTGGTACCTGAATCTGTGACTGAGGATCCACTCTGCTCACCCTGAACAGGTAGGGGACAAAAAAAGGTACCCTAAACATAATTGCTTCACCTTAACCTGTCTGGGTCACCACGTGTTAAATAAATCCAAATAATTCCACCACCTGCAGTGCAGCAGAACGGTGCCAGAGCAGCATACGACTGTCGGGTTTTGTTTAGTTTAAGCAGTTATTTAGTCTCCGTAAGCACAGAGACCCAGACCACACTACAGAGCCTTGGTCCGCTACGCCGATTAGATCCAGTGGCCTACAAAGCAGCGGAGTCTCCCACCAGCATAGGCTGCATACAGAAGCACCAGAGGCAGTGTGAGGGGAAACAGAAGTGCGGTTGCCGCGGTGGACTTACAGCTAAACTAAAAGCTAACCTGTACTGATCGCGGCTCCCCTCTATCCTGTTCACCAACGTACGCTCCCTGGATTACCTGGATTACCTGTTATGTGTCGGACGCAGCTCGGAGAACCGACCAGCGTTTGAAGGACCCAGTATGGAAGGACCCCCCCCAGTATGGAAGGACCCCCCGCAGGTGCAGAGGTTACCTGGGAAACGCCCAGCATAACCAAACTGCACCACTCCAGCAACGCCGACTCTACGGCTCACCCGGCTGGAGTCAGAGGAGAAGAGAGGGCACAACAAAAAACAAAACAAAAAAAAAGAAAGAAAAAAAAAAACAACCCAATTACCCCCCCCATGACCCCCCAGGGGACCGTCCCATCAAACCCTGGGAGGTGAAACTGGAAGAAATAAAAAGAAAGACTAACAGACTAACATACAGTTGCGTGGGTCCTTTTTTTTTTTTTTTCTTTTTTTTTTTCTTAAATAGAACTGCAGGGACACGACCCCAGACACTAAATAGTGAAAAACAAAAAATAAAATCCCACACAAAAACCAACTCAAAAAACACCCACACAAACTGAACTAACACAAAACAAATAAGTGATTTATACCGTCAAGCTCAAACAAATGGAACACACCTGTTCCAACTTCAGAGCTTGACGGTAATGTGACTCAGTCACCAACAGAGGGAGCCAGAGTGCTAAAAATAAAAAACCCCCTTTGGTGACAGAGAAAACAAACGAGCTGCTTTTCTGTGCGCAGCTGTGAGCAACACACAACCAAAAATGTGATTCAACTAAATAACGCCGGAGCTGATACAACAGATGCAGTAGTTATCTTTATCCGGGGAAACGGGGCTACAACTGTAACACAGGAAGCTCAGCGACCCGTGCCACAGAGCTCCGCCGTGCGCGTGCACCCATTACAGACACACTCTTGCAGCTCCCGTTTAAACCTCGGAGCGTGACGCGAAGCCATCGCCAGTCACACTCCACCACGACCCACGGATAAGGCACAAACACAGGAACACGGCTGCAAGAGAGCACAAATCAGTATTCAGTAATGGGTCTCAAACACGCACCATGGGCGGAGAGCACCCGCAACTGATCCGGATAACTACTGAACGTCTGCTGCCGCCTTCCCGGTGCGTTACCGTCTCTGCTACCGCTGGGTCCGTGATGTTTGGCCAGAGACTACTGTTATGTGTCGGACGCAGCTCGGAGAACCGACCAGCGTTTGAAGGACCCAGTATGAAATAAGCAGAGCACGGTACAAAGGCTAACTGAATTTAATACATAACAGTGATACAAAAATAACAAAAAGTGCGGTCTGGCGTGGTGCGCTCCCAGCAGCGCTAACGGTCCGGAGCCAGAAGCTGTTCGGACCCAAGGACCCCGCCGACACCCCCCAGGTGGCCGCAACAAACCGAGTCTGTGAAAGAAGGAACCATTATGTGAGTCCACACTCTACACACAGAGAGAACACTTAAAGGTGTACAAACAGCAAACACTTCCTGGCTTGATTACTAATCAGCTTCCCAACCTGCAGGCATGGAACATCCAGTTCACAAAACTCCACTGCAGTGGAAGCCGATACATGACTAACATACAGCTCAATATAAAAAGGTGTGAGGGACACCACATTTACTGACTGTATAAACGTTAGTCACAAAATCTAACGTACCTCAGGAAGTGTGCTGACGAGCGTGAGACCTCACCCCCTCCTCTTTCACAGACCGTGCATCAAACCCTGGACGTTCTCTGCATCCACTGATGATGAGATGGCTCCCGAGACGACGATCTCACCCGTCTGGTCACAAGGTCGAGTCTCTGGCAAATACACACTGTATACTCCAGTCTTAAATGCCACCATGTTCCAATCCATATAGATGCACCTCAGCTGTGAGTCCTGACGAGCCGCAGGTGATCAGGGTGAGGTCCTGATAACCTCAGCAACACAGCCACTCAGTCCCAAATGCAAGCCACCTGGAAGGAGAAACAAAGGACAGAAACAAAAAGGCAGCCAGGCCCCCCCCAGCCATATAACATTACCAGCTGGATTGCCTGAAGCTGGATTTAAACACCAAAATAAATAATAACAATTTAAACACCAAAATAACAGCTGGTGTAACAATGCTACCCTGGTTTCCAGTCACTGCTCTGTGGACACTGAGCTGACGACTGCAACATGCAGACCCTTTTATCTGCCACAGGAATTCACCTCTGTGACCATTGTTGCTGTGTACATTCCACCCAGCGCCAATACCAAGCAAGCGCTAAGTACCCTCTACTGTGCCATCACTGACATGAAGTCCAGACACCTGGAGGGCGTTCTTATTGTTGCTGGGGACTTTAACCTTATCTAAACTTATCTAGTTTGATACTAGAGGGGAAAACACACTGGACTTGGTTGATACAAACATCAAGAAAGCCTTCAGAGTAGCCCCACATCCACACCTTGGCTCTCTTATGTTAATTCCAGCATATCAGCCTTTGCTCACCAGAGAAAAGCCTGCGGTGAAGAAGGTGAGAGTGTGGCCTGAGGGTGCTACGTCTGCACTACAGGACTGTTTTGAGTGCACAGAGTGGGGTGTGTTCAGGGAGGCAGCAACGGACAGTCATCACACAAATGTGGAGGAGTACGCGGCGTCTGTGTCTGACTGTATCCAGCGGTGCAAGGAGGAGGTCATAGTAACAAAGACAACAGTAACTCGTGCCAACAAGAAAGCTTGGATGACAAAGGAGGTGCGCTCAAGACTGAGGGAGCGTGATGCTGCTTTAAGTCTGGTGATGCAATGGCACTCAGATCAGCAAGGGTCAGTCTGAACCGTGCACCTGGCTGCTCCATGTTTAAAATAATAACGAATTTGAACATAACCATTTCTATTTTATTATGGAAATCTGTGCATTTCAATGTGTTTTACTTCAAATTCCCATTTAAACTGCATTTTTCTCCATTAAAAAAATAAGTAACATTCATATGCCATATTGGGTTTTGCCTCACACACACACACACACACACACACACACACACACACACACACACACACACACACACACGCACACACACAAGGGCCCTTAGTGATTTTCCGGTCAGGTTGGGATTTGAACCGAGGATCATCTGGTCTCAAGCCCAATGCTTATCCACTAGACCATCACCTCCCCATTACTCTCACTGCATGCATGTGTATTTTCCTTGTGATTGCACTTTGAGTTCAGCGGAACAAACAAGGACACGTTAAAATAAAAATAGTGCTGGAGATCATTGTAATGTGATCAGCCATGATAGTACAGAAATGATCTGTTTGGATTCTTTCACAGCCCTTCATGAATGTGTTTATGTTTGTGGCGCTGTCCGCTGTCAGTCTGACAGTCTGACAGAAGCACAGGAGCTGCAGCTGCATCGTCTCCTCCAGGTCTTACAGACAGAAGCAGTAATGAAGCCATGTGGCAAAGGTACTGACAAAAGTACATTATCACTTCAAAAAGAAAAATGTGAAAAGTGCTTGTTAATGTTTATACAATCCATTACTGACATTTGTGAATCCATTCAGGATCGTCCACTGCTGCATCTAAGAACCCCCCCCCACCACACACACATACATATAATATAATTTAATATAGTATAATATAATATAATATGTGTGTGTGTGTTTTGTTGATGGTTTAGCATGTCAAGGATGAATTAGGGTAGATGATGATACATCATCATCATTCATTTACAAATTGTAAGTATATGGATGTTAATGATCCTACAGTGGCTTGCAAAAGTATTCAGCCTGTTGTGAAAGTGTAGGAACACGGACCCACAACAGGGGGCGCAATGAACGGACAATGGAGGAAGTCAAATAACAACACTTTACTGTTGTGAATAAGCACAACAACACAACGGCTCACAACAATAGACAAAAGAAGTCAATTCACAAGAATGTGTCACGTGGCAAGCTCGAAGATAAGAGACGTCTGTCCAAAGCAGAACCGGAACCACACGACTTCTTCCGCACACCGAACCCCGGCAATACTGGAGCCGCCAAGTCCCGAACTCCCAGGTGGCCACTGCCATTCCGCGTGTCGGATCTGGTACTGCTGGCGAGGAACAAAAACAGTTAAATGTGGGTGCGTTTGCACCCACATCCGTATGGCGGAAAACCACCTCCACCTCTCGTTGGAAGAATGTCTTCTATTCAACACACAAAAGCAACAAAGGGTTACTGTCAAAAAGACAACACAGTCAGCTGAGTACGTACCTTCTAGGTAGAGCGATATCTCGGCAAAGAGGTGGAGATGTCCTCCTGCTGATATACCACTGCAGATCAGATGATTGGTGACAGCTGTTGTAGGTGATAAGTGACAGCTGTCACCCCGGCTGCTCCTGTGAGGCGGCAGCGCCCTCTGGTGCCTGGAGCCCGCACTCCAGACAGGGCGCCCTCTGGTGGTGGTGGGCCAGCAGTACCCTCCTCTTCAGCGGCCCACACAACAGGACCCCCCCCTCAACGGCGCCAGGAGGCAGGCTTGTCCGGGTGGCGGCGGTAGAAATCGGTCAGGAGGGCCGGGTCCAGGATGAAGCTCCTCTTCACCCAGGAGCGTTCTTCGGGTCCATACCCCTCCCAGTCCACCAAATACTGGAAGCCCCGGCCCATCCTACGGACATCCAAGAGCCGGCGCACAGTCCAAGCCGGATCGCCATCGATGATCCAGGCAGGAGGCGGCGCCGGACCCGGAGCACAGAGGGGTGAGGTGTGATGCGGCTTTATCCGGGACACATGGAAAACAGGATGGATCCGCAGTGAGGCCGGAAGCTGAAGCCTCACTGCGGCTGGACTGATGACCTTAAGGATTTTGAAGGGGCCGATGTAACGGTCCTGTAGTTTGGGGGAGTACACTTTGAGGGGAATGTCCTTTGTGGACAACCACACCTCCTGCCCTGGCCGATACGCAGGGGCCGGGGTCCGCCGACGGTCTGCATGGGCTTTTGCCCTCGTCCGGGCCTTTAGCAAAGCAGAACGGGCGGCGCGCCACACCCGACGGCACTTCCGCAGGTGGGCCTGGACCAAGGGCACACCGACCTCTCCCTCAACCACCGGAAACAACGGGGGCTGATACCCCAGACACACCTCAAAAGGGGAGAGGCCGGTGGCTGAAGACACCTGGCTGTTATGGGCATACTCGATCCAGGCCAAATGGGTACTCCAGGCCACCGGGTGCGCGGCAGTCACGCAGCGCAAGGCCTGTTCCACCTCCTGATTTACCCGTTCTGCTTGCCCGTTGGTCTGAGGATGATACCCGGACGAGAGACTCACCGTGGCCCCCAGTTCCCGGCAGAAGCTCCTCCAGACTTGCGAGGAGAACTGGGGACCGCGATCGGAGACGATGTCTGTTGGAATCCCATGCAGCCGGACGACGTGGTGGACAAGGAGGTCCGCTGTCTCCTGGGCAGTCGGGAGCTTCGGGAGGGCCACGAAGTGGGCTGCCTTGGAGAATCGGTCCACTATCGTGAGGATGGTGGTATTGCCCTGGGACGGCGGGAGGCCCGTGACAAAATCCAGGCCGATGTGGGACCAGGGGCGATGAGGCACAGGCAGCGGCTGGAGTAGTCCCGATGCCCTGCGGTGGTCAGCCTTGCCCCTGGCGCAGGTGGTGCAGGCCTGGATATAATCCCGGACGTCGGCCTCCAGGGACGCCCAGCAGAAGCGCTGCCGGACAACTGCCACGGTCCTACACACCCCTGGATGACAGGAGAACTTGGATCCGTGACAGAAGTCCAGGACTGCAGCCCTGGCCTCTGGTGGGACATAAAGTTTGTTCTTCGGCCCAGTTCCGGGATCCGGGGCTCCGTGCCAGGGCCTCCCGGACGGTTTTCTCTACGTCCCAGGTGAGGGTGGCCACGATAGCGGACTCCGGGATGATAGGTTCCGGTGGATGCGACAACTCCGTTTTGACTTCGTCTTCATGCACCCGGGACAAGGCAGCCGATCTCTGGTTTTTGTCCCGGGACGGTAGGTGATCCGGAAGTCAAAACGGCCGAAGAACAGTGACCAGCGGGCTTGCCTGGGGTTCAGCCGCTTGGCGGTCCTGATATACTCCAGGTTCCGGTGGTCAGTGAAAACCGTGAATGGCACGGACGTTCCCTCCAACAGATGTCTCCACTCTTCAAGAGCCTCTTTCACCGCAAGGAGTTCTCGATTGCCGACGTCATAGTTCTGTTCGGCCGGGGTCAACCTGCGGGAAAAATAGGCACACGGGTGAAGGACCTTATCGGCCTTTCCGCTCTGAGATAGCACAGCTCCTATCCCTGAGTCCGAGGCGTCCACTTCAACCACAAACTGGCGAGTAGGATCGGGCTGCACCAGAACAGGTGCAGACAAGAAGCGCCGTTTCAACTCCTTGAACGCAGCATCGCACCGATCCGACCAGGTGAAGGGAACTTTGGAGAGGTCAGGGCTGTCAGGGGGCTAACTACCTGACTGTAGCCCTTAATGAACCTCCTGTAGAAATTCGCAAAGCCGAGGAACTGTTGCAGCTTCCTACGGCTGGTGGGTTGGGGCCAGTCTCTCACCGCTGCAACTTTGGCCGGATCAGGAGCGACGGAGTTGGGGGAGATGATAAACCCCAGGAAGGACAAAGAGGTGCGGTGAAACGCACACTTCTCGCCATTCACAAACAGCCGGTTCTCCAACAACCGCTGCAGGACCTGACGTACATGCCGGACATGAGTCTCAGGATCCGGAGAAAAGATGAGTATATTGTCTAGATATACGAAGACGAATCGGTGCGGAAATCCCGCAAGACATCATTCACTATGCTTGGAACGTCGCGGGGGCGTTGTGAGGCTGAACGGCATGACCAGGTACTCAAAGTGACCTAAGGGGGTGTTAAATGCCGTCTTCCACTCGCTCCCTTCCGGATCCGAACCAGGTGATACGCATTTCTAAGATCTAGCTTAGTGAATATCTGGGCTCCATGCAGGGGCGTGAACACTGATCCAACAAGGGCAACGGGTATCGATTACGAACCATGATTCGTTCAGCCCCCTATAATCAATGCTAGGACAAGTCCGCCGTCTTTTTACCCACAAAAAAGAAACCTGCACCCATCGGGAGGTGGAAGTCCGGATCAACCCGGCGGCTAAAGAGTCCGATGTAGGTCTCCATTGATTCGCGCTCAGGTCGTGAGAGGTTGTACAGCCTGCTGGACGGGAACTCAACGCCTGGAACCAAATCAATGGCACAATCGTACGGACGGTGGGGGGGGAAGGGTGAGCGCCAGATCCTTACTGAACACATCCACAAGGTCATGGTACTCCACCGGCACCGTCCCAAGATTGGGCGGGACTCTGACCTCCTCCTTAGCCTGGGGACCGGGAGGAACCGAGGAACCTAAACATACCCGATGGCAGGTCTCGCTCCACTGAACCACTACCCCGGACGGCCAATCGATCTGGGGATTGTGTTTTAACATCCAAGGGAACCAGAGAATCACACGGGAGGTGGCAGGAGTCACAAAAAACTCGATCTCCTCCCGGTGGTTTCCTGACACCACCAGAGTTACTGGTGGTGTCTTATGCGTGATTAGAGGGAGTAGGGAGCCATCTAGTGCCCGCACCTGCACAGGCGAAGTAAGCGCCACCAGAGGGAGCCCTGCCTCCCTGGCCCATCTGCTGTCTAGCAGATTCCCTTCAGAGCCCGTGTCCACCAGTGCTGGGGCCTTCAGGGTTAAATCCTCATAAAGGATTGTTACTGGGAGTCGTGTGGCAATATGGGTATGTCCCACGTGAATGTTTTGGCCCACCCCTAACCCAGTTTCTAGGGGCGGGCGTTTGGTGTTTAACCGCTCGGGGCAGTCCCTCACTTGATGCTCTATTGAGCCACAAACAAAGCACGCTCCGCGGACCAGCCTCCTCTGTCTATCTGGTGGCCTAAATGTGGCCCTGCTCGTGTCCATAGCTTCATCAGCAGGGGGAGCTGTAACCACAAGGAGCGTAGAGGCCGTGGAGCGTGGGGAGGGCGGAACTCGGTCAGAACCGGAAGGGAGAGGGACGGCGCGTGCCCGGCCACGCCCTTCGTCTCGTTCCCGACGGCGTTCTTCTAACCGATTGTCTAATCGTATAACGAGATCAATAAGCCCGTCTAAATCCCGCGGTTCGTCCTTGGCCACCAGGTGCTCCTTCAGGACCAACGACAGTCCGTTTACGAAGGCGGCACGGAGGGCAGTGCTATTCCAGCCGGACCTCGCAGCCGCGATGCGGAAGTCGACTGCATAAGCAGCTGTGCTCCGGCGCCCCTGTCTCATTGACAGCAGCACGGCTGAAGCGGTCTCTCCTCTATTTGGGTGATCGAACACTGTTCTGAACTCCCTCACAAACCCATCATATGTCAGAAGGAGCCGTGAATTTTGCTCCCAGAGCGCTGTAGCCCAAGCGCGTGCCTCGCCGCGAAGCAGATTAATTACATAAGCTATCTTACTAGCATCAGTCGCGTACATGACGGGACGTTGTGCGAAGACGAGCGAACACTGCATAAGAAAGTCCGCGCATGTCTCCACACAACCCCCATACGGCTCTGGAGGGCTTATGTATGCTTCAGGGGAAGGTGGGAGGGGTCGTTGAACGACCTGTGGAACGTCACTGTTGCGCACAGGATCGACAGGAGGGGGAGCCGCAGCAGCGCCCTGAGGGCGCGCTTCCACCTGCGCAGGCGAGAGCCTCTACCCTGCGGTTAAGGAGGAAGTTCTGCTCGGCCATTAGATCCAGCCGAGCCGTAAAGGCGGTGAGGATTCGCTGCAACTCACCAATCATTCCTCCTGCAGACGCCTGTGCGCCCTGCTCTTCCATTGGCCGTTCAACAGCCGGTTGACGCCCCTCGGGGTCCATGACATTGGCCGAGATATCCTGTTGTGAAAGTGTAGGAACACGGACCCACAACAGGGGGCGCAAATGAACGGACAATGGAGGAAGTCAAATAACAACACTTTACTGTTGTGAATAAGCACAACAAACACAACGGATCACAACAATAGACAAAAGAAGTCAATTCACAAGAATGTGTCACGTGGGCAGGCTCGAAGATAAGAGACGTCTGTCCAAAGCAGAACCGGAACCACAACGATTTCCTCTGCCACCGAACCCCGGAATACTTGGAGCCGCCAAGTCCCGAACTCCCAGGTGGCCACTGCCCTCCGCGTGTCGGATCTGGTACTGCTGCGAGGAACAAAAACAGGTTAAATGTGGGTGCGTTTGCACCCAGCAATCCGTATGGCGGGAAAACCACCTCCACCTCTCGTTGGAAGAATGTCTGCTATTCAACGCACAAAAGCAACAAAGGGTTACTGTCAAAAAGACAACACAGTCAGCTGAGTACGGTACCTTCTAGGTAGAGCGATATCTCGGCAAAGAGGTGGAGATGTCGTCCTGCTGATATACCACTGCAGATCAGATGATTGGTGACAGCTGTTGTAGGTGATAAGTGACAGCTGTCACCCCGGCTGCTCCTGTGAGGCGGCAGCGCCCTCTGGTGCCTGGAGCCCACACTCCAGACAGGGCGCCCTCTGGTGGTGGTGGGCCAGCAGTACCTCCTCTTCAGCGGCCCACACAACACAGCCCTTGGTATTTCACTACATTTTAATTTGTTTTTTTGCCTTTTCAAATACAAAAATTAAATCAAGCAATAGAAATGCAGACAAGTCAGGGGATGGATACATGAACATTTCCAAGTCACTGAGTATGTCTCAGTTATCAATTATCAATTATGAAGAAATACAAACAGTATGGCACTCTATGGTAAATCTGTGTGGAATAGGCGGTTCTCAAAAACTGAGTGATGTGTGCAAGAAGAAGAGTGAGGAAAGCTGTTACTGGAGAAACTGTGTACAATTCATTTTTGCATTTTGTATCTCCAGTTATATACGTAGCTTCATGATGAAGTGGTATAGGAGGGTTTATTAAAAAGAATCTGGCCAGAAGGTACATCTGAGAGGCAAGCCTAGATTTGATGTTTTGGTGAAAGAAAACCCAAATTTTTCTTCTGTTTGGACTTGAAGGGAATCTGTATATATTGAAGCCCTTGCTGTGTCTATTGTGCATCCAAATGCACAGTAACCCGGCATTTTCAGTCATAAGTAAATAAAATCTGTTTACAGGATAGAATTTCAGAGCATAAGTATGCCATAAGAACTAAAAATGACAATTATCCTATGGATTGTCATTTTAAGGACAAACATAATAGTGATCCTTCTATTTAAGAGCTATTGGCATTGATCACGTACCACAAACTACAATATAAAAGGAGGCAATAGGATAAAACAACTGAATCAACACGAGACCTTTGGATTTTAGATTAAAAGCACTAATATACCCGGTCTCAATGAAGATAATAGAATATTGCCATTTCCTTTAAAGAGTTTACTGTCCTAGTGATATGCAATGTATTTATATGCTTGACATATTATCTATAGATTTTTGTATTGCTGGGCAGACACTAGGCCCCTGTTTGGCCACTCTTGTTTTTTGTTTCAGCTTGGAATACTCTTACCTGATTTTGTTCTCAATGGTTGTGATGATCGAATTGTTCACACCTGCTGACCCACCTATTTTGAGGTTTTTAATCAGACTTGTCTCAGAATGAGTGTTCACTTCCTGACGAATGCTTCTAGCTGAAACGCGTTGGAGTGCATTTTTTAATTATGATTTGCCCATAAAATAAAGGTATTTAACATTTTTATTAGAGGAGTGCCTTGGTATTTTTCAAGACTTTAAGTACATAAAATAGCTGGATTTACATGAAGAAAGATTAACAGCAAACGCTGTTTTGGAACCAAGATAGAACCACGAGTCATGTGACTGTTTTCTTTTTTGACTGGTCATGATGCTACTCTCTGAATAAAGGGACTCTAGTAGTGAATTATTTATTTATTATTGCGATAAAGGTTTCCTTAAGTAATTGATCCAGAAACCAAAATCTGTAAACTACTTAAACTGAAAAAATACATATATCATGAATGATAGTCACATTTTGTGACTTATGTTTTACGAGACCTACGTTCACATTTTGCAACTTACGTTTTACGACACCTACGTTTATGTTTTGTGACTTATGTTTTGCGATACCTGCGTTCACGTTTTGTGAGACCTGTGTTCATCGTTGCAACTTATATTTTGTAAGACCTGCGTTCATATTTTGAAAGACCTGCATTCACATTTTGAGAGACCTGCATTCATGTTTTGCGACTTCTTTTGCGAGACCTGCGTTCACATTTATGAGACCTGCGTTCACGTTTTGCGAAACCTGCATTCACGTTTTGCGAGACCTGCATTCACGTTTTGCGACTTATGTTTTGCAAGACCTGCGTTCACATTTTGCGAGACCTGCATTCACGTTTTGCGACTTATGTTTTGCGAGACCTCTGTTCACATTTTGCGAGACCTGTGTTCACGTTTGCGACTTATGTTTCACGAGACCTACGTTCACGTTGTGCAATACCTACGTTCGTGTATTGTGAGACCTGCATTCAAGTTTTGGCGACTTAGGTTTTGCAAGACCTGCATTCATGTTTGGGACTTATGTTTTGTGAGACCTGCGTTCACATTTTATGAGACCTGCGTTCACGTTTTGCGAAACCTGCATCACGTTTTGCGAGACCTGCATTCACGTTTTGCGACTTATGTTTTGCAAGACCTGCGTCACATTTTGCGAGACCTGCATTGACATTTTGCGACTTATATTTTGCGAGAACTCTGTTCACATTTGCGAGACCTGTGTTCACGTTTTGCGACTGATGTTTCACGAGACCTACGTTCACGTTGTGCAATACCTACGTTCGTGTATTGTGAGACCTGCATCACGTTTTGCGACTTATGTTTTGCAAGACCTGCATTCATGTTTTGGGACTTATGTTTTGTGAGACCTGCGTTCACATTTTATGAGACCTGCGTTCACGTTTTGCGAAACCTGCATTCACGTTTTGGCGACTTATGTTTTGCAAGACCTGCATTCATGTTTTGCGACATGTTTTGTGAGACCTGCATTCACATTTTGTGAGACCGGCGTTCACGTTTTGTGAGACCTGCGTTCACGTTTTACAACTTATGTTTTGCGAAAATTTGTGTTCACATTTTGCGAGACCTGCATTCATGTTTTGCGACATGTTTTGCGAGACCTGCGTTCACATTTATGAGACCTATGTTCATGTTTTGCAAGACCTGCATTCATGTTCTGTGAGACAGGCGTTCACGTTTTGTGAGACCTGCCTTCAAGTTTGCAACTTATGTTATGCGAGACCTGTGTTTCACATTTTGCGAGACCTGCGTTCACATTTTGCGAGACCTGCGTTCACGTTTTGCGACTTATGTTTTGCAAGACCTACATTCACATTTTGCAAGACCTGCATTCATGTTCTGCGACTTATGTTTTGCAAGACCTACATTCACATTTTGCAAGACCTGCATTCATGTTTTGCGACCATGTTTGTGAGACCTGCGTTCACGATTTACGAGAACGCATTCACATTTTGTGAGAACTGCGTTCACGTTTTGGGACATATTTTGCGAGACCTACGTTCACATTTTGCGAGAACTGCTTTCATGTTTTGCGACTTATGATTTGTGAGACCTGCGTTCACGTTTTGAGAGACCTACGTTCACATTTTGCGAGAACTGCTTTCATGTTTTTGCGACTTATGTTTTGCAAGACCTGCATTCACATTTTGCGACGTATGTTTTGCAAGACCTGCATTCATGTGTTTCGGACTTATGTTTTGTGAGACCTGCGTTAACATTTTGCGAGACCCGCATTTATGTTTTGCAACTTGTGTTTTACAAGCCCTACGTTCACGTTTTGCGACTTATGTTTTGTGATACCTACGTTCACGTTTTCTGAGATCTGTGTTCATGTTTTGCAACCTATGTGTTTGTAAGACCTGCATTCATGTTTTGAAAGACCTGCGTTCACAGTTTTGTGAGACCATTTCTTAATAACATTTACATTACTCTGATGGACTACCCAGCAGTGGGGAATAAGTTTCATTACACTAGAAGTCGTTCAGAAGCGCTGTAACTAGGTTTAAGGATATGATTCCTTCTTTATGTTCTCTAATGCCATATACCAACACAGTGCAGAGTAGCTACCTAAACTCTGTAGTGAATAGAGTATCTCGGTCAATAGTTTTACATCCTCATTGAAGACAAAGTTTGGATGCTGTAGCTCCTCTAAAAAAGAGAGCTTTAAATCAGAAGTGCCTGACTCCATGGTATAACTCACAAACTCGTAGCTTAAAGCAGATAACCCGTAAGTTGGAGAGGAAATGGCGTCTCACTAATTTAGAAGATCTTCACTTAGCCTGGAAAAAGAGTCTGTTGCTCTATAAAAAAGCCCTCCGTAAAGCTAGGACATCTTTCTACTCATCACTAATTGAAGAAAATAAGAACCCCAGGTTTTTTTTCAGCACTGTAGCCAGGCTGACAAAGGGTCAGAGCTCTATTGAGCTGAGTATTCCATTAACTTTAACTAGTAATGACTTCATGCCGTTCTTTGCTAACAAAATTTTAACTATTAGAGAAAAAATTACTCATAACCATCCAAAGACGTATCGTTATCTTTGGCTGCTTTCAGTGATTGCCGTATTTGGTTAGACTCTTTCTCTCCGATTGTTCGTCTGAGTTATTTTCATTAGTTACTTCATCAAACCATCAACATGTTTATTAGACCCCATTCCTACAAGGCTGCTCAAGGAAGCCCTACCATTATTTAATGCTTCGATCTTAAATATGATCAATCTATCTTTGTTAGTTGGCTATGTACCACAGGCTTTTAACGTGGCAGTAATTAAACCATTACTTAAAAAGCCATCACTTGACCAGCTATCTTAGCTAATTATAGGCCAATCTCCAACCTTCCTTTTCTCTCAAAAGTTCTTGAAAGGGTAGTTGTAAAACAGCTACTGATCATCTGCAGAGGAATGGTCTATTTGAAGAGTTTCAGTCAGGTTTTAGAATTCATCATAGTACAGAAACAGCAGTAGTGGAAGGTTACAAATGATCTTCTTATGGCCTCGGACAGTGGACTCATCTCTGTGCTTGTTCTGTTAGACCTCAGTGCTGCTTTGATACTGTTGACCATAAAATTTTATTACAGAGATTACAGCATGCCATAGGTATTAAAGGCACTGCGCTGCGGTGGGTTGAATCATATTTGTCCTAATAGATTACAATTTGTTCATGTAAATGGGGAATCTTCTTCACAGACTAAAGTTAATTATGGAGTTCCACAAGGTTCTGTGCTAGGACCAATTTTATTCACTTATACATGCTGTCCCTTAGGTAGTATTATTAGACTTATGCTTAAATTTTCATTGTTACGCAGATGATACCCAGCTTTATCTATCCATGAAGCCAGAGGGACACACCCAATTAGCTAAACTGCAGGATTGTCTTACAGACATAAGACATGGATGACCTCTAATTTCCTGCTTTTAAACTCAGATAAACTGAAGTTATTGTACTTGGCCCTACAAATCTTAGAAACATGTGTCTAACCAGATCCTTACTCTGGATGGCATTACCCTGACCTCTAGTAATACTGTGAGAAATCTTGGAGTCATTTTTGATCAGGATATGTCATTCAAGCGCATATTAAACAAATATGTAGGACTGCTTTTTGCATTTACGCAATATCTCTAAAATCAGAAAGGTCTTGTCTCAGAGTGTATGCTGAAAAACTAATTCATGCATTTATTTCCTCTAGGCTGGACTATTGTAATTCATTATTATCAGGTGTCCTAAAAGTTCCCTAAAAAGCCTTCAGTTAATTCAAAAATGCTGCAGCTAGAGTACTGACAGGGACTAGAAGGAGAGAGCATATCTCACCCATATTGGCCTCTCTTCATTGGCTTCCTGTTAATTCTAGAATAGAATTTAAAATTCTTCTTCTACTTATAAGGTTTTGAATAATCAGGTCCATCTTATCTTAGGGACCTCATAGTACCATATCACCCCAATAGAGCGCTTCGCTCTCAGACTGCAGGCTTACTGTAGTTCCTAGGGTTTGTAGAGTAGAATGGCAGGAGAGAGCCTTCAGCTTTCAGGCTCCTCTCCTGTGGAACCAGCTCCCAATTCAGATCAGGGAGACAGACACCCTCTCTACTTTTAAGATTAGGCTTAAAACTTTCCTTTTTGCTAAAGCTTATAGTTAGGGCTGGATCAGGTGACCCTGAACCATCCCTTAGTTATGCTGCTATAGACGTAGACTGCTGGGGGGTTCCCATGATGCACTGTTTCTTCTCTTTTTGCTCTGTATGCACCACTCTGCATTTAATCATTAGTGATCGATCTCTGCTCCCCTCCACAGCATGTCTTTTTCCTGGTTCTCTCCCTCAGCCCCAACCAGTCCCAGCAGAAGACTGCCCCTCCCTGAGCCTGGTTCTGCTGGAGGTGTCTTCCTGTTAAAAGGAGTTTTTCCTTCCCACTGTAGCCAAGTGCTTGCTCACAGGGGGTCGTTTTGACCGTTGGGGTTTTACATAATTATTGTATGGCCTTGCCTTACAATATAAAGCGCCTTGGGGCAACTGTTTGTTGTGATTTGGCGATATATAAAAAAAATTGATTGATTGATTGATTGACCTGCATTCACATTTTGCGAGTTATGTTTTGCCAGACCTGCGTTCACATTTTGCAACTTATGTTTTGTGAGACCTCCGTTCACATTTTGCGAGACCTGAGTTCACGTTTTGCGAGACCTGCGTTTGCGTTTTGTGAGACCTGCGTTCACGTTTTGCAACTTATGTTTTGCAAGACCTGCATTCATGTTTTGGGACTTATGTTTTGTGAGACCTGCATTCACATTTTGTGAGACCGGCGTTCACGTTTTGTGAGACCTGCCTTCACGTTTTGCAACTTATGTTATGCGAGACCTGTGTTCACATTTTGCGAGACCTGCGTTCACATTTTGTGAGACCCTGCGTTCACATTTGCGAGACCGGCGTTCATGTTTTGCCACTCATGTTTTACAAGACCTACTTTCACCTTTTGCGACTTATGTTTTGCGAGACCTGTGTTCACATTTTGCGAGACCTGCGTTCACGTTTTGCGACTTATGTTTGCAAGACCTACATTCACATTTTGCAAGACCTGCATTCATGTTTGCGACATGTTTTGTGAGACCTGCGTTCACGTTTTACGAGAACTGCGTTCACATTTTGTGAGAACTGCTTTCACGTTTTGCGACTTATATTTTGCAAGACCTACGTTCACATTTTGCGAGAACTACTTTCATGTTTTGCGACTTATGATTTGTGAGACGTGCGTTCACGTTTTGCTGAGACCTGCATTCACATTTTGCGAGACCTGCGTTCACGTTTTGCGACTTATGTTTTGCGAGACCTACGTTCACATTTTGCGAGAACTGCATTGATGTTTTGCGACTTATGTTTTGCAAGACCTGCATTCATGTTTTGAAAGACCTGCGTTCACGTTTTGTGAGACCTGCATTCACATTTTGCGAGTTATGTTTTGCGAGACCCGTGTTCACATTTTGCGAGACCTGCGTTCACATTTGCGAGACCTGCGTTCAGGTTTTGTGAGACCTGCGTTCGCGTTTTGTGAGACCTGCATTCACATTTTGCGAGTTATGTTTTGCGAGACCCCGTGTTCACATTTTGGCGAGACCTGCGTTCACATTTTGCGAGACCTGCGTTCAGGTTTTGTGAGACCTGCGTTCGCGTTTTGTGAGACCTGTGTTCACATTTTGCGAGACCTGCGTTCACATTTTGCAAGACCTGCGTTCACATTTTGTCAGACCTGCATTCACGTTTTGCAAGACCTGCGTTCATGTTTTGGGATATAGTTTTGTGAGACCTGCATTCACAGTTTGTGAGACCGGCATTCATGTTTTGCCACTTGTGTTTTACAAGACCTCCTTTCACGTATTGCGACTTATGTTTTGCGATACCTGCGTTCACGTTTTGTGAGACCTGTGTTCACGTTTTGCACTTATGTTTTGGGAGACCTGATGCACATTTTGCGAGACCTGCATTCACGTTTTTGCGACTTATGTTTTGCGAGACCTACATTCACATTTTGCAAGACCTGCAGTCATGTTTTGGCGACATGTTTTGCGAGACCTGCGTTCAACGTTTTGCGAGACCTGCGTTCACATTTGCGACTTATGTTTGCGAGACCTACGTTCACATTTTGTGAGAACTGCATTAATGTTTTGCAACTTGTGTTTTACAAGACCTATGTTCACGTTTTGCGACTTATGTTTTGCGATACCTACGTTCACGTTTTGTGAGATCTGTGTTCATGTTTTTGCAACTTATGTTTTGTAACACCTGCGTTCATGTTTTTGAAAGACCTGCTTCACGATTTGTGAGACCTGCATTCACATTTGTGACTTATGTTTTGCGAGACCTGCGTTCACATTTTGCGAGACCTGCGTTCACGTTTTGCGCGACCTGCGTTCACGTTTTGTGAGACCTGTGTTCACGTTTTGCAAGACCTGCATTCACGTTTTGCGACTTATGTTTTATGAGACCTACGTTCACATGTTGTGAGACCTGTGTTCATGTTTTGCAACTTGTTTTCTAAGACCTGCGTTCATATTTTGAAAGACCTGCGTTCACGTTTTGTGAGACCTGCGTTCACGTTTTGTGAGACCTGTGTTCACGTTTTGCAACTTATGTTTTGCGAGACCTGTGTTCACATTTTGCAAGACCTGCGTTCACATTTTGCAAGACCTGCATTCATGTTTTGGAACTTATGTTTTGTGACTTATGTTTTGCAAGACCTGCATTCATGTTTTTGGACTATGTTTTGTGAGACCTGCGTTCACATTTTGCGAGACCCGCATTCATGTTTTGCAACTTGTGTTTTACGAGACCTACTTTCACATTTGCAACTTAGGTTTGCGATACCTACGTTCACATTTGTGAGACCTGTGTTCATGTTGGCAACTTATGTTTTGTAAGACCTGCATTCATGTTTTGAAAGCCCTGCGTTCACATTTTGTGGGACCTGCATTCACGTTTTGAGACTTATGTTTTGTGAGACCTCTGTTCACATTTGCGAGACCTGCGTTCACGTTTTGCGAGACCTTCGTTCACGTTTTGCGAGACCTGTGTTCACGTTTGCAACTTATGTATTGTAAGAGCTGCGTTCACGTTTTGCGACTTATGTTTTACGAGACCTACGTTCACGTTGTGCGATACCTACGTTCACGTATTGTGAGACCTGTGTTCACATTTTGCAACTTATTTTGTAAGACCTGTGTTCACATTTTGCGAGACCTGCGTTCACATTTTGTGAGACCGGCTTTCATGTTTTGCCACTTATGTTTACAAGACCTCCTTTCACGTATTGCGACTTATGTTTTGCGAGACCTGTGTTCACATTTTGTGAGACCGGCGTTCACGTTTTGCGACTTATGTTTTATGAGGACCTACGTTCACGATTTGTGAGACCTGCATTCACATTTTGCGACTTATGTTTTGTGAGACCTGCCTTCACATTTTGCGAGACCTGCGTTCACGTTTTGCGCGACCTGCGTTCACGTTTTGTGAGACCTCTGTTCACGTTTTGCAACTTATGTTTTGTAAGACCTGCGTTCACGTTTTGTGAGGACCTGTGTTCACGTTTGCAAGACCTGCATTCACGTTTTGCGACTTATGTTTTATGAGACCTACGTTCACATGTTGTGAGACCTGTGTTCACATTTTGCGACTTATGTTTTGCGAGACCTACGTTCACATTTTGTGAGAACTGCATTAATGTTTTGCAACTTGTGTTTTTACAAGACCTATGTTCACGTTTTGCGACTTATGTTTTGAGATACCTACGTTCACGTTTGTGAGATCTGTGTTCATGTTTTGCAACTTATGTTTTGTAACACCTGCGTTCATGTTTTGAAAGACCTGCATTCACGATTTGTGACACCTGCATTCACATTTTGTGACTTATGTTTTGCGAGACCTGCGTTCACATTTTTGGGACTTATGTTTTGTGAGACCTGCGTTCACATTTGTGAGACCTGCGTTCACGTTTTGCGCGACCTGCGTTCACGTTTTGTGAGACCTGTGTTCACGTTTTGCAACTTATGTTTTGTAAGACCTGCGTTCACGTTTTGTGAGACCTGTGTTCACGTTTTGCAAGACCTGCATTCACGTTTGCGACTTATGTTTTATGAGACCTACGTTCACGTAGTGCGATACCTACGTTCACATGTTGTGAGACCTGTGTTCATGTTTTGCAACTTGTTTTCTAGAGACCTGCGTTCATGTTTTGAAAGACCTGCGTTCACGTTTTGTGAGACCTGCGTTCACGTTTTGCAACTTATGTTTTGCGAGACCTGTGTTCACATTTTGCGAGACCTGCGTTCACATTTTGCAAGACCTGCATTCACGTTTTGTGACTTATGATTTGCAAGAACTGCATTCATGTTTTGGGATTTATGTTTTGTGAGACCTGCATTCACATTTTGTGAGACCGGTGTTCATGTTTTGAAAGACCTGTGTTCACATTTGTGAGACCTGTATTCACATTTTGCGACTTATGTTTTGCAAGACCTGCATTCATGTTTTGGAACTTATGTTTTGTGACTTATGTTTTGCAAGACCTGCATTCATGTTTTGGAACTTATGTTTTGTAGACCTCCGTCACGTTTTGTGAGACCTACGTTCACATTTTGCGAGACCTGCGTTCATGTTATGCAACTTATGTTTACAAGACCTACGTTCACCGTTTGAGACATGTTTTGTGAGACCTGCGTTCACATTTTGCGAGACCCGCATTCATGTTTTGCAACTTGTGTTTTACGAGACCTACGTTCACATTTTGCAACTTATGTTTGCGATACCTACGTTCACATTTGTGAGACCTGTGTTCATGTTTGCAACTTATGTTTGTAAGACCTGCATTCATGGTTTGAAAGCCCTGCGTTCACATTTTGTGGGACCTGCATTCACGTTTTTGAGACTTATGTTTTGTGAGACCTGCGTTCACATTTGCGAGACCTGCGTTCATGTTTTGCGAGACCTGCGTCACGTTTTGCGAGACCTGTGTTCACGTTTTGCAACTTATGTATTGTAAGAGCTGCGTTCACGTTTTGTGACTTATGTTTTACGAGACCTACGTTCACGTTGTGCGATACCTACGTTCACGTATTGTGAGACCTGTGTTCACATTTGCAACTTATTTTGTAAGACCTGTGTTCACATTTTGCGAGACCTGCGTTCACATTTTGTGAGACCGGCTTTCATGTTTTGCCACTTATGTTTTACAAGACCTCCTTTCACGTATTGCGACTTATGTTTTGCGAGACCTGTGTTCACATTTTGCGAGACCTGCGCTCACGTTTTGCGACTTATGTTTATGAGACCTACTTCACGATTTGTGAGACCTGCATTCACATTTTGTGACTTATGTTTGCGAGACCTGCGTTCACATTTTGCGACTTATGTTTTGTGAGACCTGCGTTCACATTTTGCGAGACCTGCGTTCACGTTTTGCGCGACCTGCGTCCACGTTTTGTGAGACCTGTGTTCACGTTTTGCAACTTATGTTTTGTAAGACCTGCGTCACGTTTGTGAGCCCTGTGTTCACGTTTTGCAGACCTGCATTCACGTTTTGCGACTTATGTTTTATGAGACCTACGTTCACATGTTGTGAGACCTGTGTTCATGTTTTGCAACTTGTTTTCTAGACCTGCGTTCATATTTGAAAGACCCTGCGTTCACGTTTTGTGAGACCTGCGTTCACGTTTTGCAACTATGTTTTGCGAGACCTGTGTTCACATTTTGCGAGACCTGCGTTCACATTTTGCAAGACCTGCATTCATGTTTTGGAACTTATGTTTTGTGACTTATGTTTTGCAAGACCTGCATTCATGTATTTGGACTATGTTTTGTGAGACCCGCATTCATGTTTTGCAAGTTGTGCTTTACGAGACCTAAGTTCACATTTTGCAATTTATGTTTTGCGATACCTACGTTCACATTTTGTGAACCTGTGTTCATGTTTTGCAACTTATGTTTTGTAAGACCTGCATTCATGTTTGAAAGCCCTGCGTTCACATTTTGTGGGACCTGCATTCACGTTTTGAGACTTATGTTTTGTGAGACCTCCGCCGTTCACATTTTGCGAGACCTGCGTTCACGTTTTGCGAGACCTGCGTTCACGTTTTGCGAGACCTGCGTTCACGTTTTGCGAGACCTGTGTTCACATTTTGCAACTTATGTATTGTAAGAGCTGCGTTCACGTTTTGTGACTTATGTATTACGAGACCTACGTTCACGTTTTTGCGATACCTACGTTCACGTATTGTGAGACCTGTGTTCACATTTTGCAACTTATTTTGTAAACCTGTGTTCACATTTTGCGAGACCTGCGTTCACATTTGTGAGCCGGCTTTCATGTTTTGCCACTTATGTTTTACAAGACCTCCTTTCACGTATTGCGACTTATGTTTGCGAGACCTGTGTTCACATTTTGCGAGACCTGCGTTCACGTTTGCGACTTATGTTTTATGAGACCTACGTTCACGATTTGTGAGACCTGCATTCACATTTGTGACTTATATTTTGCGAGACCTGCGTTCACATTTTGTGACTTATGTTTTGTGAGACCTGCCTTCACATTTGCGAGACCTGCGTTCACGTTTTGCGCGACCTGGCGTTCACGTTTTGTGAGACCTCTGTTCACGGTTTGCAACTTATGTTTTGTAAGACCTACGTGCACATGTTGTGAGACCTCTGTGTTCATGTTTTGCAACTTGTTTCTAAGACCTGCGTTCATGTTTGAAAGACCTGCGTTCACGTTTTGTGAGACCTGCGTTGACAGGTTTGTGAGACCTGCGTTCACGTTTTGCAACTTATGTTTTGACGAGACCTGTGTTCACATTTTGCGAGACCTGCATTCACATTTTTCAAGACCTGCTGCATTCACGTTTGTGAGACCTGCGTTCACAGTTGCGACTTATGTTTTGCGAGACCTACGTTCACATTTTGTGAAACTGCATTAATGTTTTGCAACTTGTGTTTTACAAGACCTATGTTCACGTTTTGCGACACCTACGTTCACGTTTGTGAGATCTGTGTTCATGTTTTGCAACTTATGTTTTGTAACACCTGCGTTCATGTTTTGAAAGACCCTGCGTGCACGATTTGTGAGACCTGCAGTCACATTTTGTGACTTATGTTTGTGCGAGACCTGCGTTCCATTTTGCGACTTATGTTTTGTGAGACCTGCGTTCACATTTTGTGAGACCTGCGTTCACGTTTTGCGCGACCTGCGTTCACGTTTTGTGAGACCTGTGTTCACGTTTTGCAACTTATGTTTTGTAAGACCTGCTTCACGTTTTGTGAGACCTGTGTTCCGTTTTGCAAGACCTGCATTCACGTTTTGCGACTTATGTTTTTAGACCTACGTTCACATGTTGTGAGACCTGTGTTCATGTTTTGCAACTTGTTTCTAAGACCTGCGTTCATATTTTGAAAGACCTCGTTCACGTTTTGTGAGACCTGCATTCACGTTTTGTGAGACCTGCGTTCACGTTTGCAACTTATGTTTTGCGAGACCTGTGTTCCATTTTGCGAGACCTGCGTTCACATTTTGCAAGACCTGCATTCAGTTTGGAACTTATGTTTTTTGTGACTTTGTTTTGCAGACCGCATCATGTTTTTGGACTATGTTTTGTGAGACCTGCTGTTCCATTTTGTGAGACCCGCATTCATGTTTTGCAACTTGTGTTTTGTGAGACCTGCCTTCACATTTTGCGAGACCTGCGTTCACGTTTTGCGCGACCTGTGTTCACGTTTTGCAAGACCTGCATTCACGTTTTCGACTTAGTTTTATGAGACCTACGTTCACATGTTGTGAACCTGTGTTCATGTTTTGCAACTTGTTTTCTAAACCTGCGTTCATGTTTTGAAGACCTGCGTTCACGTTTTGTGAGACCTGCTTCACGTTTTTGTGAGACCTGCGTTCACGTTTGAAACTTATGTTTTGCGAGACCTTGTTCACATTTTGCGAGACCTGCGTTCACATTTTGCAAGACCTGCTGCATTCACGTTTTGTGAACCTGCGTTCACATTTTGCGACTTATGTTTTGCGAGACCTACGTTCACATTTTGTGAGAACTGCATTAATGTTTTGCAACTTGTGTTTTACAGACCTATGTTCACGTTTTGCGATTTATGTTTTGAGATACCTACGTTCACATTTTGTGAGATCTGTGTTCTGTTTTGCAACTTATGTTTTTGTACACCCTGCGTTCATGTTTTGAAAGACCTGCATTCACGATTTGTGACACCTGCATTCACATTTTGTGACTTATGTTTTGCGAGACCTGCTTCACATTTTGCGACTTATGTTTTGTGAGACCTGCGTTCACATTTGTGAGACCTGCGTTCACGTTTGCGCGACCTGCGTTCACGTTTTGTGAGACCTGTGTTCACGTTTTGCAACTTATGTTTTGTAAGACCTGCGTTCACGTTTTGTGAACCTGTGTTCACGTTTTGCAAGACCTGCATTCACGTTTTGCGACTTATGTTTATGAGACCTACGTTCACGTAGTGCAACCTACGTTCACATGTTGTGAGACCTGTGTTCATGTTTTGCCTTGTTTTCTAGAGACCTGCTTCATGTTTTGAAAGACCTGCGTTCACGTTTTGTGAGACCTGCGTTCACGTTTTGTGAGACCTGCGTTCACGTTTTGCACTTATGTTTTGCGAGACCTGTGTTCACATTTTGCGAGACCTGCGTTCACATTTTGCAAGACCTGCATTCACGTTTTTGAGACCTGCATTCACGTTTTTGACTTATGATTTGCAAGACCTGCATTCTGTTGATTTATGTTTTGTGAGACCTGCATTCACTTTTGTGAGACCGGCGTTCTGTTTTGCAACTTATGTTTACGAGACCTACTTTCACATTTTGCGACTTATGTTTTGCGACACCTGCGTTCAGTTTTGTGAGACCTGTGTTCACGTTTTGAAAGACCTGTGTTCACATTTTGTGAGACCTGTATTCACATTTTGCGACTTATGTTTTGCAAGACCTGCATTCATGTTTTGGAACTTATGTTTTGTGACTTATGTTTTGCAAGACCTGCATTCATGTTTTGGAACTTATGTTTTGTGAGACCTACGTTCACATTTTGCGAGACCTGCGTTCATGTTATGCAACTTATGTTTTACAAGACCTACGTTCACGTTTTGAGACTTATGTTTTGTGAGACCTACGTTCACATTTTGTGAGACCTGTGTTCATGTTTTGCAACTTATGTTTTGTAAGACCTGCATTCATGTTTGAAAGCCCTGCGTTCACATTTTGTGGACCTGCATTCACGTTTTGAGACTTATGTTTTGTGTGAGACCTGCGTTCACGTTTTGCGAGACCTGTGTTCACGTTTTGCAACTTATGTATTGTAAGAGCTGCGTTCACGTTTGTGACTTATGTTTTACGAGACCTACGTTCACGTTGCGATACCTACATTCACGTATTGTGAGACCTGTGTTTCACATTTTGCAACTTATTTTGTAAGACCTGTGTTCACATTTTGCGAGACCTGCGTTCACATTTTGTGAGACCGGCTTTCATGTTTTGCCACTTATTTTTACAAGACCTCCTTTCACGTATTGCGACTTATGTTTGCGAGACCTGTGTTCACATTTTGCGAGACCTGCGTTCACGTTTTGCGACTTATGTTTTGCAAGACCTACATTCCTTTTGCGAGACCTGCGTTCACATTTGTGAGACCGCTTCATGTTTTGCACTTATGTTTACAGACCTCCTTTCACATGTTTGTTTTGCGAGACCTGTGTTCATTTTGGAGACCTGCGTTCACGTTTTACGAGAACTGCGTTCACATTTTTGAGAACTGCGTTCACGTTTTGCGACTTATATTTTGCGAGACCTACGTTCACATTTTGCGGAACTGCTTTCATGTTTTGCGACTTATGATTTGTGAGACGTGCGTTTCACGTTTTGCGAGACCTGCATTCACATTTTGCGAGACCTGCGTTCACGTTTTGCACTTATGTTTTGCGAGACCTACGTTCACATTTTGCGAGAACTGCATTGATTTTTGCGACTTATGTTTGGAAGACCTGCATTCATGTTTTGAAAGACCTGCGTTCACGTTTTGTGAGACCTGCATTCACATTTTGCGAGTTTATGTTTTGCGAGACCCGTGTTCACATTTTGCGAGACCTGCGTTCACATTTTGCGACTTACGTTTGTGAGACCTCCGTTCACATTTTGCGAGACCTGTGTTCACATTTTGTGAACCTGCGTTCGCGTTTTGTGAGACCTGTGTTCACATTTTGCGAGACCTGCGTTCACATTTTGCAAGACCTGCGTTCACGTTTTTCAGACCTGCATCACGTTTTGCAAGACCTGCGTTCATGTTTTGGGATATATGTTTTGTGAGACCTGCATTCACATTTTGTGAGACCGGCATTCATGTTTTGCCACTTGTGTTTTACAAGACCTCCTTTCACGTATTGCGACTTATGTTTTGCGATACCTGCGTTCACGTTTTGTGAGACCTGTTCACGTTTGGCAACTTATGTTTTGCGAGACCTGAGTTCACATTTTGCGAGACCTGCATTCACGTTTTTGCGACTTATGTTTTGCGAGACCTACATTCACATTTTGCAAGACCTGCATTCATGTTTTGCGACATGTTTTGTGAGACCTGCGTTCACGTTTTGCGACTTATGTTTTGCGAGACCTACATTCACATTGCGAGACCTGCATTCACGTTTTGCGACTTATGTTTTGCGAGACCTACATTCACATTTTGCAAGACCTGCATTCATGTTTTGCGACATGTTTTGCGAGACCTACATTCACATTTTGCAAGACCTGCATTCATGTTTGCGACATGTTTTTGAGACCTGCGTTCACGTTTTGCGAGACCTGCGTTCACATTTTGCGACTTATGTTTTGCGAGACCTACGTTCATATTTTGTGAGAACTGCATTAATGTTTTGCAACTTATGTTTTGTAACACCTGCGTTCATGTTTTGAAAGACCTGCGTTCACGATTTGTGAGACCGCATTCACATTTTGTGACATGTTTTGCGAGACCTGCGTTCACATTTTGCGACTTATGTTTTGTGAGACCTGCGTTCACATTTTGCGAGACCTGCGTTCACGTTTTGCGCGACCTGCGTTCACATTTTGCGAGACCTGCGTTCACGTTTTGCAACTTATGTTTTGTAAGACCTGCGTTCACGTTTTGTGAGACCTGTGTTCACGTTTTGCAACTTATGTTTTGTAAGACCTGCGTTCACATTTTGCAAGACCTGCATTCACGTTTTGTGAGACCTGCATTCACGTTTTGTGACTTATGATTTGCAAGACCTGCATTCATGTTTTGGGATTTATGTTTTGTGAGACCTGTATTCACATTTTCTGAGACCGGTGTTCATGTTTTGCAACTTAGTTTTACGAGACCTACTTTCACATTTTGCGACTTATGTTTTGCGACACCTGCGTTCATGTTTTGTGAGACCTGTGTTCATGTTTTGCAACTTATGTTTTGTGAGACTTGTGTTCACATTTTGCGAGACCTGCGTTCACGTTTTGCGACTTATGTTTAGCGAGACCTACATTCACATTTTGTGAGATCTGCATTCATGTTTTGCCACGTTTTGTGAGACCTGCATTCATGTTTTGCGAGAACCTGCGTTCACATTTGCGAGAACTCCGTTCACATTTTGCGAGAACTGCTTTCATATTTTGCGACTTATGTTATGTGAGACCTGCATTCATGTTTTGGAACTTATGTTTTGTGAGACCTCCGTTCACGTTTTGTGAGACCTACATTCACATTTTACGAGAACTGCATTGATGTTTGCGACTTATGTTTTGCGAGACCTACATTCACATTTTGCAAGACCTGCATTCATGTTTTGCGACATGTTTTGTGAGACCTGCGTTCACGTTTTGCGACTTATGTTTTGCGAGACCTACATTCACATTTTGCGAGACCTGCATTCACGTTTTGCGACTTATGTTTTGCGAGACCTACATTCACATTTTGCAAGACCTGCATTCATGTTTTGCGACATGTTTTGCGAGACCTACATTCACATTTGCAGACCTGCATTCATGTTTTGCGACATGTTTGTGAGACCTGCGTTCACGTTTTGCGAGACCTGCGTTCACATTTTGCGACTTATGTTTTGCGAGACCTACGTTCATATTTGTGAGAACTGCATTAATGTTTTGCAACTTGTGTTTTACAAGACCTATGTTCACGTTTTGCGACTTATGTTTTGCGATACCTACGTTCACGTTTTGTGAGATCTGTGTTCATGTTTTGCAACTTATGTTTTGCACCTGCGTTCATGTTTTGAAAGACCTGCGTTCACGATTTGTGAGACCTGCATTCACATTTTGTGACTTATGTTTTGCGAGACCTGCGTTCACATTTTGCGACTTATGTTTTGTGAGACCTGCGTTCACATTTTGCGAGACCTGCGTTCACATTTTGCAAGACCTGCGTTCACGTTTTGTGAGACCTGCATTCACGTTTTGTGACTTATGATTTGCAAGACCTGCATTCATGTTTTGGGATTTATGTTTTGTGAGACCTGTATTCACATTTTCTGAGACCGGTGTTCATGTTTTGCAACTTATGTTTTACGAGACCTACTTTCACATTTTGCGACTTATGTTTTGCGACACCTGCGTTCATGTTTTGTGAGACCTGTGTTCATGTTTTGCAACTTATGTTTTGTGAGACTTGTGTTCACATTTTGCGAGACCTGCGTTCACGTTTTGCGACTTATGTTTAGCGAGACCTACATTCACATTTTGTGAGATCTGCATTCATGTTTTGCCACGTTTTGTGAGACCTGCATTCATGTTTTGCGAGAACCTGCGTTCACATTTTGCGAGAACTCCGTTCACATTTTGCGAGAACTGCTTTCATATTTTGCGACTTATGTTATGTGAGACCTGCATTCATGTTTTGGAACTTATGTTTTGTGAGACCTCCGTTCACGTTTTGTGAGACCTACATTCACATTTTACGAGAACTGCATTGATGTTTGCGACTTATGTTTTGCGAGACCTCTGTTCACATTTTGCGAGACCTGTGTTCACGTTTTGCGACTTATGTTTACGAGACCTACGTTCACGTTGTGCAATACCTACGTTCGCGTATTGTGAGACCTGCATTCACGTTTTGCGACTTACGTTTTGCAAGACCTGCATTCATGTTTTGGGACTTATGTTTTGTGACACCTGCATTCACATTTGCGAGACCTGCGTTCATTTGCGAGATCTGCATTCACATTTTGTGAGACCTACTTTCACGTTTTGCGATACATGAGTTCACGTTTTGTGAGACCTGTGTTCACGTTTTGCAACTTATGTTTGTGAGACTTGTGTTCACATTTTGCGAGACCTGCGTTCACGTTTGTGACTTATGTTTAGCGAGACCTACATTCACATTTTGTGAGACCTGCATTCATGTTTTGCCATGTTTTGTGAGACCTGCATTCACGTTTTGCGAGAACCTGCGTTCACATTTTGCGAGAACTGCGTTCACGTTTTGCGACTTATGTTTTGCGAGACCTCCGTTCACATTTTGCGAGAACTGCTTTCATATTTTGCGACTTATGTTATGTGAGACCTGCGTTCACGTTTTGCAACTTATGTTTTGCGAGACCTACGTTCACATTTTGCGAGAACTGCATTGATTTTTGCGACTTATGTTTTGCAAGACCTGCATTCATGTTTTGGAACTTATGTTTTTGAGACCTCCGTTCACGTTTTGTGAGACCTACATTCACATTTTGCGAGAACTGCATTGATGTTTTGCGACTTATGTTTGCAAGACCTGCATTCATGTTTTGGAACTTATGTTTTGTGAGACCTCCGTTCACGTTTTGTGAGACCTACATTCACATTTTGTGAGACCTGTGTTCATGTTATGCACCTTGTTTTACAAGACCTACGTTCACGTTTGAGACTTATGTTTTGTGATACCTGCAGTCACGTTTTGTGAGACCTGTGTTCACGTTTTGCGAGACCTGCATTCACGTTTTGTGACTTATGTTTTGTGAGACCTCCATTCACATTTTGCAAGACCTGCATTCACGTTTTGCAAGACCTGCGTTCATGTTTTCGGACTATGTTTTGTAGAACAGCGTTCACATTTGTGAGACCCGCATTCATGTTTTGCAACTTGTGTTTTGCGATACCTACGTTCACGTTTTGTGAGACTTGTGTTCTTGTTTTGCAAACTGTTTTGTAAGACCTTCTTTCACATTTTGCGAGACCTGCGTTCACGTTTTGCGAGACCTGCGTTCACATTTTGTGAGACCTGTGTTCACGTTTTGCAACTTATGTTTTGTTACCTACGTTCACGTTGTGCGAGACCTGCGTTCACGTTTTGCGAGACCCGCATTCATTTTTGCAACTTGTGTTTTACAAGACCTACGTTCACGTTTTGAGACCTTCATTCACATTTTGCGACTTATGTTTTGCGAGACCTGTGATCACATTTTGTGAGACCTGCGTCCACATTTTGCGACTTATGTTTTGTGAGACCTCCCTTCACATTTTGCGAGACTTGCGTTCACGTTTTGCAAGACCTGCGTTCGCGTTTTGTTAGACCTGTGTTCACATTTTGCAACTTATGTTTTGTAAGACCTGCGTTCACGTTTTGTGAGACCTGCATTCACGTTTTGCAACTTATGTTTTGCGAGAATTGTGTTCACATTTTGCGAGACCTGTGTTCACGTTTGCGAGACCTGCGTTCACATTTTGTGAGACCTGCGTTCACATTTTGCGAGACCTGCATTCATGTTTTGCGACTTATGTTTTGTGAGACCTCTGTTCACATTTTGCGAGAGCTGTGTTCACGTTTTGCGACTTATGTTTTACGAGACCTACGTTCACGTTGTGCAATACCTACGTTCGCGTATTGCGAGACCTGCGTTCACATTTTGCGAGATCTGCATTCCGTTTTGCGAGACCTGCATTCACGTTTGTGAGACCTGTGTTCACATTTAGTGAGACCTGCATTCACGTTTAGTGAGACCTGCATTCACGTTTTGCGACTTATGTTTTGCAAGACCTGCATTCATGTTTTGGGACTTATGTTTTGAGACCTGCATTCAGATTTTGCGAGACCTGCGTTCACATTTTGCGAGATCTGCATTCACATTTTGTGAGACCGGCATTCATGTTTTGCCACTTATGTTTTAACAAGATCTACTTTCACGTTTTGCGACTTATGTTTTGAGATACATGAGTTCACGTTTTGTGAGACCTGTGTTCACGTTTTGCAACTATGTTTTGTGAGACTTATGTTCACATTTTGCGAGACCTGCGTTCACATTTTGCAACTTATGTTTTGTGAGACCTCCGTTCACATTTTGCAAGACCTGAGTTCACGTTTTGCGAGACCTGCATTGCGTTTTGTGAGACCTGCGTTCACGTTTTGCGACTTATGTTTTGCAAGACCCGCGTTCACATTTTGCGAGACTGTGTTCACGTTTTGCGACTTATGTTTTACGAGACCTACGTTCACGTTGTGCAATACCTACGTTCGCGTATTGTGAGACCTGCATTCACGTTTTGCAACTTATGTTTTGCAAGACCTGCATTCATGTTTTGGGACTTATGTTTTGTGAGACCTGCGTTCACATTTTGCGAGATCTGCATTCACATTTTGTGAGACCGGCATTCATGTTTTGCCACTTATGTTTTAACAAGACCTACTTTCACGTTTTGCGACTTATGTTTTGCTATACCTGAGTTCACGTTTGTGAGACCTGTGTTCACATTTGCAAGACCTGCGTTCACGTTTTGCAACTTATGTTTTGCGAGACCTATGTTCACATTTTGCGAGAACTGCATTGATGTTTGGAGCTTATGTTTTGTTATCTCCATTCACGTTTTGTGAGACCTACGTTCACATTTTGCGAGACCTGCGTTCATGTTTTGAGACTTATGTTTTGTGATACCTGCATTCACGTTTTGCGAGACCTGTGTTCACGTTTAGTGAGACCTGCGTTCATGTTTTGCGAGACCTGCATTCATGTTTTGTGACTTATGTTTTGTGAGACCTCCTTCACATTTTGCAAGACCTGCGTTCACGTTTTGCAAGACCTGCATTCATGTTTTGCGACTTATTTTTGCAATACCTGCCTTCATGTTTTCGGACTATGTTTTGTGAGAACAGCGTTCACATTTTACGAGACCCGCATTCGTGTTTTGCAACTTGTGTTTTACGAGACCTATGTTCACATTTTGCGACTTATGTTTTGCGATACCTACGTTCACGTTTTGTGAGACCTCCGTTCCCATTTTGCGAGACCTGTGTTCACGTTTGCAACTTATGTTTGTAAGACTGCGTTCACGTTTTGTGAGACCTGTGTTCACGTTTTGCAACTTATGTTTTGTAAGACCTGCGTTCAAGTTTTGCGAGATCTCCGTTCACATTTTGCGAGACCTGTGTTCACGTTTTGTCAGATATTTTTTCACTGTTCACAATGTTTTTCAATTAATGGTTTGTGGATAAGTCATGACTTGCAGCTGAGTCACGTTTTGGAGGTTAGGGTCAGGTTAATCAGGTCGTCTGCAAGTGATTTAGCACCAGGTTCTACACAAACATGAGTTGCGTGGGAGGAGAGGGGCAGCCTCATATCCGGCCGCGCCTCAGTCCAGTCACGGGAGGCCCAGCTATCAGGGGCCAACCAAAAATCCACGGCGCTTCGGTATCGCTTCGTCTCGGCAGGATTCTGACTTAGAGGCGTTCAGTCATAATCTCACAGATGGTAGCGTCGCACCATTGGCTCCTCAGCCAAGCACATACACCAAATGTCTGAAGAAACGTGTCAGATGGCATGAAACAGAGTGCTCTGAACCATGCTTCTAAAGTTCTGATGCAGGTCTGGTATATAAACATGGAGCAAGACGGAGCAAGTGAGAAAGTGACAGTCCAGTTTTTTCAAATATTACTCCACATCCAGGTGAAAATCCTTCAAGTTGTTCATCCCTGTTCATTTCTGCCCTCGTTCCCGCTCGTCTGCCCTGTTTATCACTGCAGCAGTGGAGGTCAAACTATATTTACAAAGTGCAATGAAAGAATCACAATCATTTCTAGTTTTGCGATTATTTAAGACCCGTGTTGTACTGAAGGTTCTTACTTTGGACTGGTTCCACTTGTCAAGGTGCTGTTCTAGTCTGCTGTCTTTCTTCTTAGCCTTTCTGTGGTGGATCTTTGTCTATTACATCACGTCTTTGTGAACTCCCTTCCTCACCTTGCCCCATCCATACTCTCTGTTCACTAGCCACACCTCCTTCTAGATCATTCTCCTCACGTGCACCTTGTTATTTAATCTCCTCCCAGCATCACACCTTTGCCAGTTTGCCATTGCTCTTAGCACACATTCCAGCCTTTTGATCACAGTCCTGTTTTGTTTCACCCTGTACCATCTTCTGCTTTGTATTCTCGACCACATCTTTTGCCTCATCCCTGACTACCATGTTTGCTCGTGCCTCTGACCCCTGCTAAACAATGACTGCGTTTTTGCCTGATCCTGTTTTACCTCCGCTCCGCTGCTTGATTGCCTGTGTACCGAACCCGAAGCGTGGTTTGGGAGTCTGCATTGCAGGTCCAGCCGCTCCTGGTGCCAGGCTGCCGCCTGGCATAGCAGGTATCTCGCCTCTAACATGCTCGCACTGTGTTCATGCGCAAGCACACGCAGGGGCACGAAACCATTGCTGTGAGATCGTTCACCTGTCCAACCATGTGTCCTCTCAACAGTGGCTGGAATTTTTTGCGGTTCGTCAATTCGCTTCTTTACGCCGTTTTCTGCTTCTTTTGCCCAACTCTGTGTTATGTGTGAAGGGTCCCTACAAATGTGTTTTTACTTCAAAATTAATTTCTGACTACGGTACATTTTGAAATAAAAAAATTATTATATTTTAAACTTGTAATTAAAATAGTTTTAATTAAAAAAAAAGACTCTTTGATGTTAATCGGTAAATTAAAACCATAATCTGTTGTTGAGATAATTTATTGACTAACATTCAGTGATGAAAGTGGGCAATGGAAAAAACTGAAATAAGCGCTGTCGGCACAAAAGCCCCTGGAGGCTGGGTCTGGGGGTCCTCCCCGAGAAAAAATTTTAGATCTCAGATGTATTCTGGTGCATTTTCAGGCAAAATCTGTTATATGTATGTAACAGATTATTTACAGACAGGAAGTGCCAAATGGTCTACAGGGATAATTAGGCTTACGTATTTCCGGTTGCTCCCGGTTGCGCCGTGCGTCATTATGACGATGCCACGTGGAAGCAACTCAGTGCCGAGACAATGCAGCTCGGCACCACAACAGCACGAGGGCGCAAAGGAGGAAGCAAGTCGGGTGCCAAAAAATTAAACCTGTTTAATTTTTTTGGCGTCCTGTGCTCGACACAGAAAGGAAGTGGTTCCAGGGCAAGTTGGGGCAGAGAGCATTACCTGGCGTGACTCGAAGCCAATTTATGATTCCTGCTGTGTTCCGTTGTTCCTGCAGTATAAATCACGCAGGATTGTTTTTATACCGTGGACTTAATACAGTAAAAAGTACACGCTGAAGAAAAAAATGCAGACTGATTGCCAGAAATATCCAGTAAAAAGTCCGGACATCTCTAGTCCACTCATGGACGTTCGTTCACGTGCGCACATGTGAACAATTAAAGAAAAAAAAAGTCTGGCTGCAGGCATTAATTCCTTGTTCTCTGCTCAAACGCTCACATCACAGTTAAAAAAGGACAAAAAGGACATAAGTCCTGAGACAGGACATGTCAACATCAAGTAGAACTCCAGACATCTCCACATTTGCTTGGGATGGTCCGTGCACGGATGCATCTCATGGTCAAGGGAGGAAAGATAAACTATAACAGAACTCAGAGCACAGCCCTGCAGCTCAGCACAACAAGTAGAAGAGAAGTCAGAGTGCACAGTCTGTCTGCAGCCAAACTGCACTCTGACTTCTCTGTGCAGAGGATCTGCAGACTACGTTCTCACCTCCTCTCTGTCCCCTGCTGCGCGCACCTGACGCAGAAATTCCTGCATCGTCATGATGCCACAGGGAGCAACTGGGAGCAGCCCTGGTATGAAGGGGCTTAGTTTTAACTTGGCACACTGGCAGATGTGTGATTTGGCCATCAGACCTTTGAAAAAAGCAAGAGGGTTTTTTGGTACCTGAATCTGTGACTGAGGATCCACTCTGCTCACCCTGAACAGGTAGGGGACAAAAAAAAGGTACCCTAAACATAATTGCTTCACCTTAACCTGTCTGGGTCACCACGTGTTAAATAAATCCAAATAATTCCACCACCTGCAGTGCAGCAGAACGGTGCCAGAGCAGCATACGACTGTCGGGTTTTGTTTAGTTTAAGCAGTTATTTAGTCTCCGTAAGCACAGAGACCCAGACCACACTACAGAGCCTTGGTCCGCTACGCCGATTAGATCCAGTGGCCTACAAAGCAGCGGAGTCTCCCACCAGCATAGGCTGCATACAGAAGCACCAGAGGCAGTGTGAGGGGAAACAGAAGTGCGGTTGCCGCGGTGGACTTACAGCTAAACTAAAAGCTAACCTGTACTGATCGCGGCTCCCCTCTATCCTGTTCACCAACGTACGCTCCCTGGATTACCTGGATTACCTGTTATGTGTCGGACGCAGCTCGGAGAACCGACCAGCGTTTGAAGGACCCAGTATGGAAGGACCCCCCCCAGTATGGAAGGACCCCCCGCAGGTGCAGAGGTTACCTGGGAAACGCCCAGCATAACCAAACTGCACCACTCCAGCAACGCCGACTCTACGGCTCACCCGGCTGGAGTCAGAGGAGAAGAGGGCACAACAAAAAACAAAACAAAAAAAAGAAAGAAAAAAAAAACAACCCAATTACCCCCCCCATGACCCCCCAGGGGACCGTCCCATCAAACCCTGGGAGGTGAAACTGGAAGAAATAAAAAGAAAGACTAACAGACTAACATACAGTTGCGTGGGTCCTTTTTTTTTTTTTTTTCTTTTTTTTTTTCTTAAATAGAACTGCAGGGACACGACCCCAGACACTAAATAGTGAAAAACAAAAATAAAATCCCACACAAAAACCAACTCAAAAAACACCCACACAAACTGAACTAACACAAAACAAATAAGTGATTTATACCGTCAAGCTCAAACAAGGAACACACCTGTTCCAACTTCAGAGCTTGACGGTAATGTGACTCAGTCACCAACAGAGGGAGCCAGAGTGCTAAAAATAAAAAACCCCCTTTGGTGACAGAGAAAACAAACGAGCTGCTTTTCTGTGCGCAGCTGTGAGCAACACACAACCAAAAATGTGATTCAACTAAATAACGCCGGAGCTGATACAACAGATGCAGTAGTTATCTTTATCCGGGGAAACGGGGCTACAACTGTAACACAGGAAGCTCAGCGACCCGTGCCACAGAGCTCCGCCGTGCGCGTGCACCCATTACAGACACACTCTTGCAGCTCCCGTTTAAACCTCGGAGCGTGACGCGAAGCCATCGCCAGTCACACTCCACCACGACCCACGGATAAGGCACAAACACAGGAACACGGCTGCAAGAGAGCACAAATCAGTATTCAGTAATGGGTCTCAAACACGCACCATGGGCGGAGAGCACCCGCAACTGATCCGGATAACTACTGAACGTCTGCTGCCGCCTTCCCGGTGCGTTACCGTCTCTGCTACCGCTGGGTCCGTGATGTTTGGCCAGAGACTACTGTTATGTGTCGGACGCAGCTCGGAGAACCGACCAGCGTTTGAAGGACCCAGTATGAAATAAGCAGAGCACGGTACAAAGGCTAACTGAATTTAATACATAACAGTGATACAAAAACAAAAAGTGCGGTCTGGCGTGGTGCGCTCCCAGCAGCGCTAACGGTCCGGAGCCAGAAGCTGTTCGGACCCAAGGACCCCGCCGACACCCCCCAGGTGGCCGCAACAAACCGAGTCTGTGAAAGAAGGAACCATTATGTGAGTCCACACTCTACACACAGAGAGAACACTTAAAGGTGTACAAACAGCAAACACTTCCTGGCTTGATTACTAATCAGCTTCCCAACCTGCAGGCATGGAACATACAGTTCACAAAACTCCACTGCAGTGGAAGCCGATACATGACTAACATACAGCTCAATATAAAAAGGTGTGAGGGACCCACATTTACTGACTGTATAAACGTTAGTCACAAAATCTAACGTACCTCAGGAAGTGTGCTGACGAGCGTGAGACCTCACCCCCTCCTCTTTCACAGACCGTGCATCAAACCCTGGACGTTCTCTGCATCCACTGATGATAGATGGCTCCCGAGACGACGATCTCACCCGTCTGGTCACAAGGTCGAGTCTCTGGCAAATACACACTGTATACTCCAGTCTTAAATGCCACCATGTTCCAATCCATATAGATGCACCTCAGCTGTGAGTCCTGACGAGCCGCAGGTGATCAGGGTGAGGTCCTGATAACCTCAGCAACACAGCCACTCAGTCCCAAATGCAAGCCACCTGGAAGGAGAAACAAAGGACAGAAACAAAAAGGCAGCCAGGCCCCCCCAGCCATATAACATTACCAGCTGGATTGCCTGAAGCTGGATTTAAACACCAAAATAAATAATAACAATTTAAACACCAAAATAACAGCTGGTGTAACAATGCTACCCTGGTTTCCAGTCACTGCTCTGTGGACACTGAGCTGACGACTGCAACATGCAGACCCTTTTATCTGCCACAGGAATTCACCTCTGTGACCATTGTTGCTGTGTACATTCCACCCAGCGCCAATACCAAGCAAGCGCTAAGTACCCTCTACTGTGCCATCACTGACATGAAGTCCAGACACCTGGAGGGCGTTCTTATTGTTGCTGGGGACTTTAACCTTTATCTAAACTTTATCTAGTTTGATACTAGAGGGGAAAACACACTGGACTTGGTTGATACAAACATCAAGAAAGCCTTCAGAGTAGCCCCACATCCACACCTTGGCTCTCTTATGTTAATTCCAGCATATCAGCCTTTGCTCACCAGAGAAAAGCCTGCGGTGAAGAAGGTGAGAGTGTGGCCTGAGGGTGCTACGTCTGCACTACAGGACTGTTTTGAGTGCACAGAGTGGGGTGTGTTCAGGGAGGCAGCAACGGACAGTCATCACACAAATGTGGAGGAGTACGCGGCGTCTGTGTCTGACTGTATCCAGCGGTGCAAGGAGGAGGTCATAGTAACAAAGACAACAGTAACTCGTGCCAACAAGAAAGCTTGGATGACAAAGGAGGTGCGCTCAAGACTGAGGGAGCGTGATGCTGCTTTAAGTCTGGTGATGCAATGGCACTCAGATCAGCAAGGGTCAGTCTGAACCGTGCACCTGGCTGCTCCATGTTTAAAATAATAACGAATTTGAACATAACCATTTCTATTTTATTTATGGAAATCTGTGCATTTCAATGTGTTTTACTTCAAATTCCCATTTAAACTGCATTTTTCTCCATTAAAAAAATAAGTAACATTCATATGCCATATTGGGTTTTGCCTCACACACACACACACACACACACACACACACACACACACACACACACACACACACGCACACACACAAGGGCCCTTAGTGATTTTCCGGTCAGGTTGGGATTTGAACCGAGGATCATCTGGTCTCAAGCCCAATGCTTATCCACTAGACCATCACCTCCCCATTACTCTCACTGCATGCATGTGTATTTTCCTTGTGATTGCACTTTGAGTTCAGCGGAACAAACAAGGACACGTTAAAATAAAAATAGTGCTGGAGATCATTGTAATGTGATCAGCCATGATAGTACAGAAATGATCTGTTTGGATTCTTTCACAGCCCTTCATGAATGTGTTTATGTTTGTGGCGCTGTCCGCTGTCAGTCTGACAGTCTGACAGAAGCACAGGAGCTGCAGCTGCATCGTCTCCTCCAGGTCTTACAGACAGAAGCAGTAATGAAGCCATGTGGCAAAGGTACTGACAAAAGTACATTATCACTTCAAAAAGAAAAATGTGAAAAGTGCTTGTTAATGTTTATACAATCCATTACTGACATTTGTGAATCCATTCAGGATCGTCCACTGCTGCATCTAAGAACCCCCCCCACCACACACACATACATATAATAATTTAATATAGTATATATAATATGTATGTGTGTGTGTGTTTTGTTGATGGTTTAGCATGTCAAGGATGAATTAGGGTAGATGATGATACATCATCATCATTCATTTACAAATTGTAAGTATATGGATGTTAATGATCCTACAGTGGCTTGCAAAAGTATTCAGCCTGTTGTGAAAGTGTAGGAACACGGACCCACAACAGGGGGCGCAAATGAACGGACAATGGAGGAAGTCAAATAACAACACTTTACTGTTGTGAATAAGCACAACAAACACAACGGCTCACAACAATAGACAAAAGAAGTCAATTCACAAGAATGTGTCACGTGGGCAAGCTCGAAGATAAGAGACGTCTGTCCAAAGCAGAACCGGAACCACACGACTTCTTCCGCCACCGAACCCCGGCAATACTGGAGCCGCCAAGTCCCGAACTCCCAGGTGGCCACTGCCTCCGCGTGTCGGATCTGGTACTGCTGGCGAGGAACAAAAACAGTTAAATGTGGGTGCGTTTGCACCCAGCAATCCGTATGGCGGGAAAACCACCTCCACCTCTCGTTGGAAGAATGTCTGCTATTCAACACACAAAAGCAACAAAGGGTTACTGTCAAAAAGACAACACAGTCAGCTGAGTACGGTACCTTCTAGGTAGAGCGATATCTCGGCAAAGAGGTGGAGATGTCGTCCTGCTGATATACCACTGCAGATCAGATGATTGGTGACAGCTGTTGTAGGTGATAAGTGACAGCTGTCACCCCGGCTGCTCCTGTGAGGCGGCAGCGCCCTCTGGTGCCTGGAGCCCGCACTCCAGACAGGGCGCCCTCTGGTGGTGGTGGGCCAGCAGTACCTCCTCTTCAGCGGCCCACACAACAGGACCCCCCCCTCAACGGGCGCCAGGAGGCCAGGCTTGTCCGGGTGGCGGCGGTAGAAATCGGTCAGGAGGGCCGGGTCCAGGATGAAGCTCCTCTTCACCCAGGAGCGTTCTTCGGGTCCATACCCCTCCCAGTCCACCAAATACTGGAAGCCCCGGCCCATCCTACGGACATCCAAGAGCCGGCGCACAGTCCAAGCCGGATCGCCATCGATGATCCAGGCAGGAGGCGGCGCCGGACCCGGAGCACAGAGGGGTGAGGTGTGATGCGGCTTTATCCGGGACACATGGAAAACAGGATGGATCCGCAGTGAGGCCGGAAGCTGAAGCCTCACTGCGGCTGGACTGATGACCTTAAGGATTTTGAAGGGGCCGATGTAACGGTCCTGTAGTTTGGGGGAGTACACTTTGAGGGGAATGTCCTTTGTGGACAACCACACCTCCTGCCCTGGCCGATACGCAGGGGCCGGGTCCGCCGACGGTCTGCATGGGCTTTTGCCCTCGTCCGGGCCTTTAGCAAAGCAGAACGGGCGGCGCGCCACACCCGACGGCACTTCCGCAGGTGGGCCTGGACCAAGGGCACACCGACCTCTCCCTCAACCACCGGAAACAACGGGGGCTGATACCCCAGACACACCTCAAAAGGGGAGAGGCCGGTGGCTGAAGACACCTGGCTGTTATGGGCATACTCGATCCAGGCCAAATGGGTACTCCAGGCCACCGGGTGCGCGGCAGTCACGCAGCGCAAGGCCTGTTCCACCTCCTGATTTACCCGTTCTGCTTGCCCGTTGGTCTGAGGATGATACCCGGACGAGAGACTCACCGTGGCCCCCAGTTCCCGGCAGAAGCTCCTCCAGACTTGCGAGGAGAACTGGGGACCGCGATCGGAGACGATGTCTGTTTGGAATCCCATGCAGCCGGACGACGTGGTGGACAAGGAGGTCCCTGTCTCCTGGGCAGTCGGGATCTTCGGGAGGGCCACGAAGTGGGCTGCCTTGGAGAATCGTGTCCACTATCGTGAGGATGGTGGTATTGCCCTGGGACGTCGGGAGGCCCGTGACAAAATCCAGGCCGATGTGGGACCAGGGGCTATGAGGCAACATGAGGGGGGGGCCCAGGCTGGAGTAGTCCCGATGCCCGCGGTGGTCAGCCTTGCCCCGGCGCAGGTGGTGCAGGCCTGGATATAATCCCGGACGCGGCCTCCAGGGACGCCAGAAGCGCTGCCGGACAACTGCCACGGTCCTACACCCCCTGGATGACAGGAGAACTTGGATCCGTGACAGAATCCAGGACGCAGCCCTGGCCTCGTGGGGACATAAAGTTTTGTTCTGTCGGCCCAGTTCCGGGATCCGGGCTCCGTGCCAGGGCCTCCCGGACGGTTTTCTCTACGTCCCAGGTGAGGGTGGCCACGATAGCGGACTCCGGGATGATAGGTTCCGGTGGATGCGACAACTCCGTTTTGACTTCGTCTTCATGCACCCGGGACAAGGCAGCCGATCTCTGGTTTTTGGTCCCGGGACGGTAGGTGATCCGGAAGTCAAAACGGCCGAAGAACAGTGACCAGCGGGCTTGCCTGGGGTTCAGCCGCTTGGCGGTCCTGATATACTCCAGGTTCCGGTGGTCAGTGAAAACCGTGAATGGCACGGACGTTCCCTCCAACAGATGTCTCCACTCTTCAAGAGCCTCTTTCACCGCAAGGAGTTCTCGATTGCCGACGTCATAGTTCTGTTCGGCCGGGGTCAACCTGCGGGAAAAATAGGCACACGGGTGAAGGACCTTATCGGCCTTTCCGCTCTGAGATAGCACAGCTCCTATCCCTGAGTCCGAGGCGTCCACTTCAACCACAAACTGGCGAGTAGGATCGGGCTGCACCAGAACAGGTGCAGACAAGAAGCGCCGTTTCAACTCCTTGAACGCAGCATCGCACCGATCCGACCAGGTGAAGGGAACTTTTGGAGAGGTCAGGGCTGTCAGGGGGCTAACTACCTGACTGTAGCCCTTAATGAACCTCCTGTAGAAATTCGCAAAGCCGAGGAACTGTTGCAGCTTCCTACGGCTGGTGGGTTGGGGGCCAGTCTCTCACCGCTGCAACTTTGGCCGGATCAGGAGCGACGGAGTTGGGGGAGATGATAAACCCCAGGAAGGACAAAGAGGTGCGGTGAAACGCACACTTCTCGCCATTCACAAACAGCCGGTTCTCCAACAACCGCTGCAGGACCTGACGTACATGCCGGACATGAGTCTCAGGATCCGGAGAAAAGATGAGTATATTGTCTAGATATACGAAGACGAATCGGTGCAGGAAATCCCGCAAGACATCATTCACTAATGCTTGGAACGTCGCGGGGGCGTTTGTGAGGCTGAACGGCATGACCAGGTACTCAAAGTGACCTAAGGGGGTGTTAAATGCCGTCTTCCCACTCGTCTCCCTTCCGGATCCGAACCAGGTGATACGCATTTCTAAGATCTAGCTTAGTGAATATCTGGGCTCCATGCAGGGGCGTGAACACTGAATCCAACAAGGGCAAACGGGTATCGATTACGAACCATGATTTCGTTCAGCCCCTATAATCAATGCATGGACGAAGGTCCGCCGTCTTTTTACCCACAAAAAGAAACCTGCACCCATCGGGGAGGTGGAATTCCGGATCAACCCGGCGGCTAAAGAGTCCCGGATGTAGGTCTCCATTGATTCGCGCTCAGGTCGTGAGAGGTTGTACAGCCTGCTGGACGGGAACTCAACGCCTGGAACCAAATCAATGGCACAATCGTACGGACGGTGGGGGGGAAGGGTGAGCGCCAGATCCTTACTGAACACATCCACAAGGTCATGGTACTCCACCGGCACCGTCCCAAGATTGGGCGGGACTCTGACCTCCTCCTTAGCCTGGGGACCGGGAGGAACCGAGGAACCTAAACATACCCGATGGCAGGTCTCGCTCCACTGAACCACTACCCCGGACGGCCAATCGATCTGGGGATTGTGTTTTAACATCCAAGGGAACCAGAGAATCACACGGGAGGTGGCAGGAGTCACAAAAAACTCGATCTCCTCCCGGTGGTTTCCTGACACCACCAGAGTTACTGGTGGTGTCTTATGCGTGATTAGAGGGAGTAGGGAGCCATCTAGTGCCCGCACCTGCACAGGCGAAGTAAGCGCCACCAGAGGGAGCCCTGCCTCCCTGGCCCATCTGCTGTCTAGCAGATTCCCTTCAGAGCCCGTGTCCACCAGTGCTGGGGCCTTCAGGGTTAAATCCTCATAAAGGATTGTTACTGGGAGTCGTGTGGCAATATGGGTATTGTCCCACGTGAATGTTTTGGCCCACCCCTACCCAGTTTCTAGGGGCGGCGTTTGGTGTTTAACCGCTCGGGGCAGTCCCTCACTTGATGCTCTATTGAGCCACAAACAAAGCACGCTCCGCGGACCAGCCTCCTCTGTCTATCTGGTGGCCTAAATGTGGCCCTGCTCGGTCCATAGCTTCATCAGCAGGGGGAGCTGTAACCACAAGGAGCGTAGAGGCCGTGGAGCGTGGGGAGGGCGGAACTCGGTCAGAACCGGAAGGGAGAGGGACGGCGCGTGCCCGGCCACGCCCTTCGTCTCGTTCCCGACGGCGTTCTTCTAACCGATTGTCTAATCGTATAACGAGATCAATAAGCCCGTCTAAATCCCGCGGTTCGTCCTTGGCCACCAGGTGCTCCTTCAGGACCAACGACAGTCCGTTTACGAAGGCGGCACGGAGGGCAGTGCTATTCCAGCCGGACCTCGCAGCCAGCGATGCGGAAGTCGACTGCATAAGCAGCTGTGCTCCGGCGCCCCTGTCTCATTGACAGCAGCACGGCTGAAGCGGTCTCTCCTCTATTTGGGTGATCGAACACTGTTCTGAACTCCCTCACAAACCCATCATATGTCAGAAGGAGCCGTGAATTTTGCTCCCAGAGCGCTGTAGCCCAAGCGCGTGCCTCGCCGCGAAGCAGATTAATTACATAAGCTATCTTACTAGCATCAGTCGCGTACATGACGGGACGTTGTGCGAAGACGAGCGAACACTGCATAAGAAAGTCCGCGCATGTCTCCACACAACCCCCATACGGCTCTGGAGGGCTTATGTATGCTTCAGGGGAAGGTGGGAGGGGTCGTTGAACGACCTGTGGAACGTCACTGTTGCGCACAGGATCGACAGGAGGGGGAGCCGCAGCAGCGCCCTGAGGGCGCGCTTCCACCTGCGCGGCGAGAGCCTCTACCCTGCGGTTAAGGAGGACGTTCTGCTCGGCCATTAGATCCAGCCGAGCCGTAAAGGCGGTGAGGATTCGCTGCAACTCACCAATCATTCCTCCTGCAGACGCCTGTGCGCCCTGCTCTTCCATTGGCCGTTCAACAGCCGGTTGACGCCCCTCGGGGTCCATGACATTGGCCGAGATATCCTGTTGTGAAAGTGTAGGAACACGGACCCACAACAGGGGGCGCAAATGAACGGACAATGGAGGAAGTCAAATAACAACACTTTACTGTTGTGAATAAGCACAACAAACACAACGGATCACAACAATAGACAAAAGAAGTCAATTCACAAGAATGTGTCACGTGGGCAGGCTCGAAGATAAGAGACGTCTGTCCAAAGCAGAACCGGAACCACACGATTTCCTCTGCCACCGAACCCCGGGAATACTGGAGCCGCCAAGTCCCGAACTCCCAGGTGGCCACTGCCTCCGCGTGTCGGATCTGGTACTGCTGGCGAGGAACAAAAACAGTTAAATGTGGGTGCGTTTGCACCCAGCAATCCGTATGGCGGGAAAACCACCTCCACCTCTCGTTGGAAGAATGTCTGCTATTCAACGCACAAAAGCAACAAAGGGTTACTGTCAAAAAGACAACACAGTCAGCTGAGTACGGTACCTTCTAGGTAGAGCGATATCTCGGCAAAGAGGTGGAGATGTCGTCCTGCTGATATACCACTGCAGATCAGATGATTGGTGACAGCTGTTGTAGGTGATAAGTGACAGCTGTCACCCCGGCTGCTCCTGTGAGGCGGCAGCGCCCTCTGGTGCCTGGAGCCCACACTCCAGACAGGGCGCCCTCTGGTGGTGGTGGGCCAGCAGTACCTCCTCTTCAGCGGCCCACACAACACAGCCCCTTGGTATTTCACACATTTTAATTTGTTTTTTGCCTTTTCAAATACAAAAATTAAATCAAGCAATAGAAATGCAGACAAGTCAGGGGATGGATACATGAACATTTCCAAGTCACTGAGTATGTCTCAGTTATCAATTATCAATTATGAAGAAATACAAACAGTATGGCACTCTATGGTAAATCTGTGTGGAATAGGCGGTTCTCAAAAACTGAGTGATGTGTGCAAGAAGAAGAGTGAGGAAAGCTGTTACTGGAGAAACTGTGTACAATTCATTTTTGCATTTTGTATCTCCAGTTATATACGTAGCTTCATGATGAAGTGGTATAGGAGGGTTTTATTAAAAAGAATCTGCCAGAAGGTACATCTGAGAGGCAAGCCTAGATTTGATGTTTTGGTGAAAGAAAACCCAAATTTTTCTTCTGTTTGGACTTGAAGGGAATCTGTATATATTGAAGCCCTTGCTGTGTCTATTTGTGCATCCAAATGCACAGTAACCCGGCATTTTCAGTCAATAAGTAAATAAAATCTGTTTACAGGATAGAATTTCAGAGCATAAGTATGCCATAAGAACTAAAAATGACAATTATCCTATGGATTGTCATTTTAAGGACAAACATAATAGTGATCCTTCTATTTTAAGAGCTATTGGCATTGATCACGTACCACAAACTACAATATAAAAGGAGGCAATAGGATAAAACAACTGAATCAACACGAGACCTTTTGGATTTTTAGATTAAAAGCAACTATATACCCGGGTCTCAATGAAGATATAGAATATTGCCATTTCCTTAAAGAGTTTACTGTCCTAGTGATATGCAATGTATTTATATGCTTGACATATTATCTATAGATTTTTGTATTGCTGGGCAGACACTAGGCCCCCTGTTGGCCACTCTTGTTTTTTGTTTCAGCTTGGAATACTCTTTACCTGATTTTGTTCTCAATGGTTGTGATGATCGAATTGTTCACACCTGCTGACCCACCTATTTTGAGGTTTTTAATCAGACTTGTCTCAGAATGAGTGTTCACTTCCTGACGAATGCTTCTAGCTGAAACGCGTTGTAGTGCATTTTTTAATTATGATTTGCCCATAAAATAAAGGTATTTTAACATTTTTATTAGAGGAGTGCCTTGGTATTTTTTCAAGACTTTAAGTACATAAAATAGCTGGATTTACATGAAGAAAGATTAACAGCAAACGCTGTTTTGGAACCAAGATAGAACCACGAGTCATGTGACTGTTTTCTTTTTTTGACTGGTCATGATGCTACTCTCTGAATAAAGGGACTCTAGTAGTGAATTATTTATTTATTATTGCGATAAAGGTTTCCTTAAGTAATTGATCCAGAAACCAAAATCTGTAAACTACTTAAACTGAAAAAATACATATATCATGAATGATAGTCACATTTTGTGACTTATGTTTTACGAGACCTACGTTCACATTTTGCAACTTACGTTTTACGACACCTACGTTTATGTTTTGTGACTTATGTTTTGCGATACCTGCGTTCACGTTTTGTGAGACCTGTGTTCATCGTTGCAACTTATATTTTGTAAGACCTGCGTTCATATTTTGAAAGACCTGCATTCACATTTTGAGAGACCTGCATTCATGTTTTGCGACTTCTTTTGCGAGACCTGCGTTCACATTTTATGAGACCTGCGTTCACGTTTTGCGAAACCTGCATTCACGTTTTGCGAGACCTGCATTCACGTTTTGCGACTTATGTTTTGCAAGACCTGCGTTCACATTTTGCGAGACCTGCATTCACGTTTTGCGACTTATGTTTTGCGAGACCTCTGTTCACATTTTGCGAGACCTGTGTTCACGTTTTGCGACTTATGTTTCACGAGACCTACGTTCACGTTGTGCAATACCTACGTTCGTGTATTGTGAGACCTGCATTCAAGTTTTGCGACTTATGTTTTGCAAGACCTGCATTCATGTTTTGGGACTTATGTTTTGTGAGACCTGCGTTCACATTTTATGAGACCTGCGTTCACGTTTTGCGAAACCTGCATTCACGTTTTGCGAGACCTGCATTCACGTTTTGCGACTTATGTTTTGCAAGACCTGCGTTCACATTTTGCGAGACCTGCATTGACATTTTGCGACTTATATTTTGCGAGACCTCTGTTCACATTTTGCGAGACCTGTGTTCACGTTTTGCGACTGATGTTTCACGAGACCTACGTTCACGTTGTGCAATACCTACGTTCGTGTATTGTGAGACCTGCATTCACGTTTTGCGACTTATGTTTTGCAAGACCTGCATTCATGTTTTGGGACTTATGTTTTGTGAGACCTGCGTTCACATTTTATGAGACCTGCGTTCACGTTTTGCGAAACCTGCATTCACGTTTTGCGACTTATGTTTTGCAAGACCTGCATTCATGTTTTGGGACTTATGTTTTGTGAGACCTGCATTCACATTTTGTGAGACCGGCGTTCACGTTTTGTGAGACCTGCGTTCACGTTTTACAACTTATGTTTTGCGAAAATTTGTGTTCACATTTTGCGAGACCTGCATTCATGTTTTGCGACTTGTTTTGCGAGACCTGCGTTCACATTTATGAGACCTATGTTCATGTTTTGCAAGACCTGCATTCATGTTCTGTGAGACAGGCGTTCACGTTTTGTGAGACCTGCCTTCAAGTTTTGCAACTTATGTTATGCGAGACCTGTGTTCACATTTTGCGAGACCTGCGTTCACATTTTGCGAGACCTGCGTTCACGTTTTGCGACTTATGTTTTGCAAGACCTACATTCACATTTTGCAAGACCTGCATTCATGTTCTGCGACTTATGTTTTGCAAGACCTACATTCACATTTTGCAAGACCTGCATTCATGTTTTGCGACATGTTTTGTGAGACCTGCGTTCACGATTTACGAGAACTGCATTCACATTTTGTGAGAACTGCGTTCACGTTTTGGGACATATTTTGCGAGACCTACGTTCACATTTTGCGAGAACTGCTTTCATGTTTTGCGACTTATGATTTGTGAGACCTGCGTTCACGTTTTGAGAGACCTACGTTCACATTTTGCGAGAACTGCTTTCATGTTTTGCGACTTATGTTTTGCAAGACCTGCATTCACATTTTGCGACGTATGTTTTGCAAGACCTGCATTCATGTTTTCGGACTTATGTTTTGTGAGACCTGCGTTAACATTTTGCGAGACCCGCATTTATGTTTTGCAACTTGTGTTTTACAAGCCCTACGTTCACGTTTTGCGACTTATGTTTTGTGATACCTACGTTCACGTTTTCTGAGATCTGTGTTCATGTTTTGCAACCTATGTTTTGTAAGACCTGCATTCATGTTTTGAAAGACCTGCGTTCACGTTTTGTGAGACCATTTCTTAATAACATTTACATTTACTCTGATGGACTACCCAGCAGTGGGGAATAAGTTTCATTACACTAGAAGTCTTTCAGAAAGCGCTGTAACTAGGTTTAAGGATATGATTCCTTCTTTATGTTCTCTAATGCCATATACCAACACAGTGCAGAGTAGCTACCTAAACTCTGTAAGTGAAATAGAGTATCTCGTCAATAGTTTTACATCCTCATTGAAGACAAGTTTGGATGCTGTAGCTCCTCTAAAAAAGAGAGCTTTAAATCAGAAGTGCCTGACTCCATGGTATAACTCACAAACTCGTAGCTTAAAGCAGATAACCCGTAAGTTGGAGAGGAAATGGCGTCTCACTAATTTAGAAGATCTTCACTTAGCCTGGAAAAAGAGTCTGTTGCTCTATAAAAAAGCCCTCCGTAAAGCTAGGACATCTTTCTACTCATCACTAATTGAAGAAAATAAGAACCCCAGGTTTTTTTTCAGCACTGTAGCCAGGCTGACAAAGGGTCAGAGCTCTATTGAGCTGAGTATTCCATTAACTTTAACTAGTAATGACTTCATGACGTTCTTTGCTAACAAAATTTTAACTATTAGAGAAAAAATTACTCATAACCATCCCAAAGACGTATCGTTATCTTTGGCTGCTTTCAGTGATGCCGGTATTTGGTTAGACTCTTTCTCTCCGATTGTTCTGTCTGAGTTATTTTCATTAGTTACTTCATCAAACCATCAACATGTTTATTAGACCCCATTCCTACAAGGCTGCTCAAGGAAGCCCTACCATTATTTAATGCTTCGATCTTAAATATGATCAATCTATCTTTGTTAGTTGGCTATGTACCACAGGCTTTTAAGGTGGCAGTAATTAAACCATTACTTAAAAAGCCATCACTTGACCCAGCTATCTTAGCTAATTATAGGCCAATCTCCAACCTTCCTTTTCTCTCAAAAGTTCTTGAAAGGGTAGTTGTAAAACAGCTAACTGATCATCTGCAGAGGAATGGTCTATTTGAAGAGTTTCAGTCAGGTTTTAGAATTCATCATAGTACAGAAACAGCATTAGTGAAGGTTACAAATGATCTTCTTATGGCCTCGGACAGTGGACTCATCTCTGTGCTTGTTCTGTTAGACCTCAGTGCTGCTTTTGATACTGTTGACCATAAAATTTTATTACAGAGATTACAGCATGCCATAGGTATTAAAGGCACTGCGCTGCGGTGGTTTGAATCATATTTGTCTAATAGATTACAATTTGTTCATGTAAATGGGGAATCTTCTTCACAGACTAAAGTTAATTATGGAGTTCCACAAGGTTCTGTGCTAGGACCAATTTTATTCACTTTATACATGCTTCCCTTAGGTAGTATTATTAGACGGTATTGCTTAAATTTTCATTGTTACGCAGATGATACCCAGCTTTATCTATCCATGAAGCCAGAGGACACACACCAATTAGCTAAACTGCAGGATTGTCTTACAGACATAAAGACATGGATGACCTCTAATTTCCTGCTTTTAAACTCAGATAAAACTGAAGTTATTGTACTTGGCCCTACAAATCTTAGAAACATGGTGTCTAACCAGATCCTTACTCTGGATGGCATTACCCTGACCTCTAGTAATACTGTGAGAAATCTTGGAGTCATTTTTGATCAGGATATGTCATTCAAAGCGCATATTAAACAAATATGTAGGACTGCTTTTTTGCATTTACGCAATATCTCTAAAATCAGAAAGGTCTTGTCTCAGAGTGATGCTGAAAAACTAATTCATGCATTTATTTCCTCTAGGCTGGACTATTGTAATTCATTATTATCAGGTTGTCCTAAAAGTTCCCTAAAAAGCCTTCAGTTAATTCAAAAATGCTGCAGCTAGAGTACTGACAGGGACTAGAAGGAGAGAGCATATCTCACCCATATTGGCCTCTCTTCATTGGCTTCCTGTTAATTCTAGAATAGAATTTAAAATTCTTCTTCTTACTTATAAGGTTTTGAATAATCAGGTCCCATCTTATCTTAGGGACCTCATAGTACCATATCACCCCAATAGAGCGCTTCGCTCTCAGACTGCAGGCTTACTTGTAGTTCCTAGGGTTTGTAAGAGTAGAATGGGAGGCAGAGCCTTCAGCTTTCAGGCTCCTCTCCTGTGGAACCAGCTCCCAATTCAGATCAGGGAGACAGACACCCTCTCTACTTTTAAGATTAGGCTTAAAACTTTCCTTTTTGCTAAAGCTTATAGTTAGGGCTGGATCAGGTGACCCTGAACCATCCCTTAGTTATGCTGCTATAGACGTAGACTGCTGGGGGGTTCCCATGATGCACTGTTTCTTTCTCTTTTTGCTCTGTATGCACCACTCTGCATTTAATCATTAGTGATCGATCTCTGCTCCCCTCCACAGCATGTCTTTTTCCTGGTTCTCTCCCTCAGCCCCAACCAGTCCCAGCAGAAGACTGCCCCTCCCTGAGCCTGGTTCTGCTGGAGGTTTCTTCCTGTTAAAAGGGAGTTTTTCCTTCCCACTGTAGCCAAGTGCTTGCTCACAGGGGGTCGTTTTGACCGTTGGGGTTTTACATAATTATTGTATGGCCTTGCCTTACAATATAAAGCGCCTTGGGGCAACTGTTTGTTGTGATTTGGCGATATATAAAAAAATTGATTGATTGATTGATTGACCTGCATTCACATTTTGCGAGTTATGTTTTGCCAGACCTGCGTTCACATTTTGCAACTTATGTTTTGTGAGACCTCCGTTCACATTTTGCGAGACCTGAGTTCACGTTTTGCGAGACCTGCGTTTGCGTTTTGTGAGACCTGCGTTCACGTTTTGCAACTTATGTTTTGCAAGACCTGCATTCATGTTTTGGGACTTATGTTTTGTGAGACCTGCATTCACATTTTGTGAGACCGGCGTTCACGTTTTGTGAGACCTGCCTTCACGTTTTGCAACTTATGTTATGCGAGACCTGTGTTCACATTTTGCGAGACCTGCGTTCACATTTTGTGAGACCTGCGTTCACATTTTGCGAGACCGGCGTTCATGTTTTGCCACTCATGTTTTACAAGACCTACTTTCACCTTTTGCGACTTATGTTTTGCGAGACCTGTGTTCACATTTTGCGAGACCTGCGTTCACGTTTTGCGACTTATGTTTTGCAAGACCTACATTCACATTTTGCAAGACCTGCATTCATGTTTTGCGACATGTTTTGTGAGACCTGCGTTCACGTTTTACGAGAACTGCGTTCACATTTTGTGAGAACTGCTTTCACGTTTTGCGACTTATATTTTGCAAGACCTACGTTCACATTTTGCGAGAACTACTTTCATGTTTTGCGACTTATGATTTGTGAGACGTGCGTTCACGTTTTGCGAGACCTGCATTCACATTTTGCGAGACCTGCGTTCACGTTTTGCGACTTATGTTTTGCGAGACCTACGTTCACATTTTGCGAGAACTGCATTGATGTTTTGCGACTTATGTTTTGCAAGACCTGCATTCATGTTTTGAAAGACCTGCGTTCACGTTTTGTGAGACCTGCATTCACATTTTGCGAGTTATGTTTTGCGAGACCCGTGTTCACATTTTGCGAGACCTGCGTTCACATTTTGCGAGACCTGCGTTCAGGTTTTGTGAGACCTGCGTTCGCGTTTTGTGAGACCTGCATTCACATTTTGCGAGTTATGTTTTGCGAGACCCGTGTTCACATTTTGCGAGACCTGCGTTCACATTTTGCGAGACCTGCGTTCAGGTTTTGTGAGACCTGCGTTCGCGTTTTGTGAGACCTGTGTTCACATTTTGCGAGACCTGCGTTCACATTTTGCAAGACCTGCGTTCACATTTTGTCAGACCTGCATTCACGTTTTGCAAGACCTGCGTTCATGTTTTGGGATATATGTTTTGTGAGACCTGCATTCACATTTTGTGAGACCGGCATTCATGTTTTGCCACTTGTGTTTTACAAGACCTCCTTTCACGTATTGCGACTTATGTTTTGCGAGACCTACATTCACATTTTGCAAGACCTGCATTCATGTTTTGCGACATGTTTTGCGAGACCTGCGTTCACGTTTTGCGAGACCTGCGTTCACATTTTGCGACTTATGTTTTGCGAGACCTACGTTCACATTTTGTGAGAACTGCATTAATGTTTTGCAACTTGTGTTTTACAAGACCTATGTTCACGTTTTGCGACTTATGTTTTGCGATACCTACGTTCACGTTTTGTGAGATCTGTGTTCATGTTTTGCAACTTATGTTTTGTAACACCTGCGTTCATGTTTTGAAAGACCTGCGTTCACGATTTGTGAGACCTGCATTCACATTTTGTGACTTATGTTTTGCGAGACCTGCGTTCACATTTTGCGAGACCTGCGTTCACGTTTTGCGCGACCTGCGTCCACGTTTTGTGAGACCTGTGTTCACGTTTTGCAAGACCTGCATTCACGTTTTGCGACTTATGTTTTATGAGACCTACGTTCACATGTTGTGAGACCTGTGTTCATGTTTTGCAACTTGTTTTCTAAGACCTGCGTTCATATTTTGAAAGACCTGCGTTCACGTTTTGTGAGACCTGCGTTCACGTTTTGTGAGACCTGTGTTCACGTTTTGCAACTTATGTTTTGCGAGACCTGTGTTCACATTTTGCAAGACCTGCGTTCACATTTTGCAAGACCTGCATTCATGTTTTGGAACTTATGTTTTGTGACTTATGTTTTGCAAGACCTGCATTCATGTTTTTGGACTATGTTTTGTGAGACCTGCGTTCACATTTTGCGAGACCCGCATTCATGTTTTGCAACTTGTGTTTTACGAGACCTACGTTCACATTTTGCAACTTATGTTTTGCGATACCTACGTTCACATTTTGTGAGACCTGTGTTCATGTTTTGCAACTTATGTTTTGTAAGACCTGCATTCATGTTTTGAAAGCCCTGCGTTCACATTTTGTGGGACCTGCATTCACGTTTTGAGACTTATGTTTTGTGAGACCTCTGTTCACATTTTGCGAGACCTGCGTTCACGTTTTGCGAGACCTTCGTTCACGTTTTGCGAGACCTGTGTTCACGTTTTGCAACTTATGTATTGTAAGAGCTGCGTTCACGTTTTGTGACTTATGTTTTACGAGACCTACGTTCACGTTGTGCGATACCTACGTTCACGTATTGTGAGACCTGTGTTCACATTTTGCAACTTATTTTGTAAGACCTGTGTTCACATTTTGCGAGACCTGCGTTCACATTTTGTGAGACCGGCTTTCATGTTTTGCCACTTATGTTTTACAAGACCTCCTTTCACGTATTGCGACTTATGTTTTGCGAGACCTGTGTTCACATTTTGTGAGACCGGCGTTCACGTTTTGCGACTTATGTTTTATGAGACCTACGTTCACGATTTGTGAGACCTGCATTCACATTTTGCGACTTATGTTTTGTGAGACCTGCCTTCACATTTTGCGAGACCTGCGTTCACGTTTTGCGCGACCTGCGTTCACGTTTTGTGAGACCTCTGTTCACGTTTTGCAACTTATGTTTTGTAAGACCTGCGTTCACGTTTTGTGAGACCTGTGTTCACGTTTTGCAAGACCTGCATTCACGTTTTGCGACTTATGTTTTATGAGACCTACGTTCACATGTTGTGAGACCTGTGTTCACATTTTGCGACTTATGTTTTGCGAGACCTACGTTCACATTTTGTGAGAACTGCATTAATGTTTTGCAACTTGTGTTTTACAAGACCTATGTTCACGTTTTGCGACTTATGTTTTGAGATACCTACGTTCACGTTTTGTGAGATCTGTGTTCATGTTTTGCAACTTATGTTTTGTAACACCTGCGTTCATGTTTTGAAAGACCTGCATTCACGATTTGTGACACCTGCATTCACATTTTGTGACTTATGTTTTGCGAGACCTGCGTTCACATTTTGGGACTTATGTTTTGTGAGACCTGCGTTCACATTTTGTGAGACCTGCGTTCACGTTTTGCGCGACCTGCGTTCACGTTTTGTGAGACCTGTGTTCACGTTTTGCAACTTATGTTTTGTAAGACCTGCGTTCACGTTTTGTGAGACCTGTGTTCACGTTTTGCAAGACCTGCATTCACGTTTTGCGACTTATGTTTTATGAGACCTACGTTCACGTAGTGCGATACCTACGTTCACATGTTGTGAGACCTGTGTTCATGTTTTGCAACTTGTTTTCTAGAGACCTGCGTTCATGTTTTGAAAGACCTGCGTTCACGTTTTGTGAGACCTGCGTTCACGTTTTGCAACTTATGTTTTGCGAGACCTGTGTTCACATTTTGCGAGACCTGCGTTCACATTTTGCAAGACCTGCATTCACGTTTTGTGACTTATGATTTGCAAGACCTGCATTCATGTTTTGGGATTTATGTTTTGTGAGACCTGCATTCACATTTTGTGAGACCGGTGTTCATGTTTTGAAAGACCTGTGTTCACATTTTGTGAGACCTGTATTCACATTTTGCGACTTATGTTTTGCAAGACCTGCATTCATGTTTTGGAACTTATGTTTTGTGACTTATGTTTTGCAAGACCTGCATTCATGTTTTGGAACTTATGTTTTGTGAGACCTCCGTTCACGTTTTGTGAGACCTACGTTCACATTTTGCGAGACCTGCGTTCATGTTATGCAACTTATGTTTTACAAGACCTACGTTCACGTTTTGAGACATGTTTTGTGAGACCTGCGTTCACATTTTGCGAGACCCGCATTCATGTTTTGCAACTTGTGTTTTACGAGACCTACGTTCACATTTTGCAACTTATGTTTTGCGATACCTACGTTCACATTTTGTGAGACCTGTGTTCATGTTTTGCAACTTATGTTTTGTAAGACCTGCATTCATGTTTTGAAAGCCCTGCGTTCACATTTTGTGGGACCTGCATTCACGTTTTGAGACTTATGTTTTGTGAGACCTGCGTTCACATTTTGCGAGACCTGCGTTCATGTTTTGCGAGACCTGCGTTCACGTTTTGCGAGACCTGTGTTCACGTTTTGCAACTTATGTATTGTAAGAGCTGCGTTCACGTTTTGTGACTTATGTTTTACGAGACCTACGTTCACGTTGTGCGATACCTACGTTCACGTATTGTGAGACCTGTGTTCACATTTTGCAACTTATTTTGTAAGACCTGTGTTCACATTTTGCGAGACCTGCGTTCACATTTTGTGAGACCGGCTTTCATGTTTTGCCACTTATGTTTTACAAGACCTCCTTTCACGTATTGCGACTTATGTTTTGCGAGACCTGTGTTCACATTTTGCGAGACCTGCGCTCACGTTTTGCGACTTATGTTTTATGAGACCTACGTTCACGATTTGTGAGACCTGCATTCACATTTTGTGACTTATGTTTTGCGAGACCTGCGTTCACATTTTGCGACTTATGTTTTGTGAGACCTGCGTTCACATTTTGCGAGACCTGCGTTCACGTTTTGCGCGACCTGCGTCCACGTTTTGTGAGACCTGTGTTCACGTTTTGCAACTTATGTTTTGTAAGACCTGCGTTCACGTTTTGTGAGACCTGTGTTCACGTTTTGCAAGACCTGCATTCACGTTTTGCGACTTATGTTTTATGAGACCTACGTTCACATGTTGTGAGACCTGTGTTCATGTTTTGCAACTTGTTTTCTAAGACCTGCGTTCATATTTTGAAAGACCTGCGTTCACGTTTTGTGAGACCTGCGTTCACGTTTTGCAACTATGTTTTGCGAGACCTGTGTTCACATTTTGCGAGACCTGCGTTCACATTTTGCAAGACCTGCATTCATGTTTTGGAACTTATGTTTTGTGACTTATGTTTTGCAAGACCTGCATTCATGTATTTGGACTATGTTTTGTGAGACCCGCATTCATGTTTTGCAAGTTGTGCTTTACGAGACCTAAGTTCACATTTTGCAATTTATGTTTTGCGATACCTACGTTCACATTTTGTGAGACCTGTGTTCATGTTTTGCAACTTATGTTTTGTAAGACCTGCATTCATGTTTTGAAAGCCCTGCGTTCACATTTTGTGGGACCTGCATTCACGTTTTGAGACTTATGTTTTGTGAGACCTCCGTTCACATTTTGCGAGACCTGCGTTCACGTTTTGCGAGACCTGCGTTCACGTTTTGCGAGACCTGCGTTCACGTTTTGCGAGACCTGTGTTCACATTTTGCAACTTATGTATTGTAAGAGCTGCGTTCACGTTTTGTGACTTATGTATTACGAGACCTACGTTCACGTTTTGCGATACCTACGTTCACGTATTGTGAGACCTGTGTTCACATTTTGCAACTTATTTTGTAAGACCTGTGTTCACATTTTGCGAGACCTGCGTTCACATTTTGTGAGACCGGCTTTCATGTTTTGCCACTTATGTTTTACAAGACCTCCTTTCACGTATTGCGACTTATGTTTTGCGAGACCTGTGTTCACATTTTGCGAGACCTGCGTTCACGTTTTGCGACTTATGTTTTATGAGACCTACGTTCACGATTTGTGAGACCTGCATTCACATTTTGTGACTTATATTTTGCGAGACCTGCGTTCACATTTTGTGACTTATGTTTTGTGAGACCTGCCTTCACATTTTGCGAGACCTGCGTTCACGTTTTGCGCGACCTGCGTTCACGTTTTGTGAGACCTCTGTTCACGTTTTGCAACTTATGTTTTGTAAGACCTACGTTCACATGTTGTGAGACCTGTGTTCATGTTTTGCAACTTGTTTTCTAAGACCTGCGTTCATGTTTTGAAAGACCTGCGTTCACGTTTTGTGAGACCTGCGTTGACGTTTTGTGAGACCTGCGTTCACGTTTTGCAACTTATGTTTTGCGAGACCTGTGTTCACATTTTGCGAGACCTGCGTTCACATTTTTCAAGACCTGCTGCATTCACGTTTTGTGAGACCTGCGTTCACATTTTGCGACTTATGTTTTGCGAGACCTACGTTCACATTTTGTGAGAACTGCATTAATGTTTTGCAACTTGTGTTTTACAAGACCTATGTTCACGTTTTGCGACACCTACGTTCACGTTTTGTGAGATCTGTGTTCATGTTTTGCAACTTATGTTTTGTAACACCTGCGTTCATGTTTTGAAAGACCTGCGTTCACGATTTGTGAGACCTGCATTCACATTTTGTGACTTATGTTTTGCGAGACCTGCGTTCACATTTTGCGACTTATGTTTTGTGAGACCTGCGTTCACATTTTGTGAGACCTGCGTTCACGTTTTGCGCGACCTGCGTTCACGTTTTGTGAGACCTGTGTTCACGTTTTGCAACTTATGTTTTGTAAGACCTGCGTTCACGTTTTGTGAGACCTGTGTTCACGTTTTGCAAGACCTGCATTCACGTTTTGCGACTTATGTTTTATGAGACCTACGTTCACATGTTGTGAGACCTGTGTTCATGTTTTGCAACTTGTTTTCTAAGACCTGCGTTCATATTTTGAAAGACCTGCGTTCACGTTTTGTGAGACCTGCATTCACGTTTTGTGAGACCTGCGTTCACGTTTTGCAACTTATGTTTTGCGAGACCTGTGTTCACATTTTGCGAGACCTGCGTTCACATTTTGCAAGACCTGCATTCATGTTTTGGAACTTATGTTTTGTGACTTATGTTTTGCAAGACCTGCATTCATGTTTTTGGACTATGTTTTGTGAGACCTGCGTTCACATTTTGTGAGACCCGCATTCATGTTTTGCAACTTGTGTTTTGTGAGACCTGCCTTCACATTTTGCGAGACCTGCGTTCACGTTTTGCGCGACCTGTGTTCACGTTTTGCAAGACCTGCATTCACGTTTTGCGACTTATGTTTTATGAGACCTACGTTCACATGTTGTGAGACCTGTGTTCATGTTTTGCAACTTGTTTTCTAAGACCTGCGTTCATGTTTTGAAAGACCTGCGTTCACGTTTTGTGAGACCTGCGTTCACGTTTTGTGAGACCTGCGTTCACGTTTTGAAACTTATGTTTTGCGAGACCTGTGTTCACATTTTGCGAGACCTGCGTTCACATTTTGCAAGACCTGCTGCATTCACGTTTTGTGAGACCTGCGTTCACATTTTGCGACTTATGTTTTGCGAGACCTACGTTCACATTTTGTGAGAACTGCATTAATGTTTTGCAACTTGTGTTTTACAAGACCTATGTTCACGTTTTGCGATTTATGTTTTGAGATACCTACGTTCACATTTTGTGAGATCTGTGTTCATGTTTTGCAACTTATGTTTTGTAACACCTGCGTTCATGTTTTGAAAGACCTGCATTCACGATTTGTGACACCTGCATTCACATTTTGTGACTTATGTTTTGCGAGACCTGCGTTCACATTTTGCGACTTATGTTTTGTGAGACCTGCGTTCACATTTTGTGAGACCTGCGTTCACGTTTTGCGCGACCTGCGTTCACGTTTTGTGAGACCTGTGTTCACGTTTTGCAACTTATGTTTTGTAAGACCTGCGTTCACGTTTTGTGAGACCTGTGTTCACGTTTTGCAAGACCTGCATTCACGTTTTGCGACTTATGTTTTATGAGACCTACGTTCACGTAGTGCAATACCTACGTTCACATGTTGTGAGACCTGTGTTCATGTTTTGCAACTTGTTTTCTAGAGACCTGCGTTCATGTTTTGAAAGACCTGCGTTCACGTTTTGTGAGACCTGCGTTCACGTTTTGTGAGACCTGCGTTCACGTTTTGCAACTTATGTTTTGCGAGACCTGTGTTCACATTTTGCGAGACCTGCGTTCACATTTTGCAAGACCTGCATTCACGTTTTGTGAGACCTGCATTCACGTTTTGTGACTTATGATTTGCAAGACCTGCATTCATGTTTTGGGATTTATGTTTTGTGAGACCTGCATTCACATTTTGTGAGACCGGCGTTCATGTTTTGCAACTTATGTTTTACGAGACCTACTTTCACATTTTGCGACTTATGTTTTGCGACACCTGCGTTCATGTTTTGTGAGACCTGTGTTCACGTTTTGAAAGACCTGTGTTCACATTTTGTGAGACCTGTATTCACATTTTGCGACTTATGTTTTGCAAGACCTGCATTCATGTTTTGGAACTTATGTTTTGTGACTTATGTTTTGCAAGACCTGCATTCATGTTTTGGAACTTATGTTTTGTGAGACCTCCGTTCACGTTGACTACGTTCACATTTTGCGAGACCTGCGTTCATGTTATGCAACTTATGTTTTACAAGACCTACGTTCACGTTTTGAGACTTATGTTTTGTGAGACCTACGTTCACATTTTGTGAGACCTGTGTTCATGTTTTGCAACTTATGTTTTGTAAGACCTGCATTCATGTTTTGAAAGCCCTGCGTTCACATTTTGTGGGACCTGCATTCACGTTTTGAGACTTATGTTTTGTGAGACCTGCGTTCACGTTTTGCGAGACCTGTGTTCACGTTTTGCAACTTATGTATTGTAAGAGCTGCGTTCACGTTTTGTGACTTATGTTTTACGAGACCTACGTTCACGTTGTGCGATACCTACATTCACGTATTGTGAGACCTGTGTTCACATTTTGCAACTTATTTTGTAAGACCTGTGTTCACATTTTGCGAGACCTGCGTTCACATTTTGTGAGACCGGCTTTCATGTTTTGCCACTTATGTTTTACAAGACCTCCTTTCACGTATTGCGACTTATGTTTTGCGAGACCTGTGTTCACATTTTGCGAGACCTGCGTTCACGTTTTGCGACTTATGTTTTGCAAGACCTACATTCACATTTTGCGAGACCTGCGTTCACATTTTGTGAGACCGGCTTTCATGTTTTGCCACTTATGTTTTACAAGACCTCCTTTCACGTATTGCGACTTATGTTTTGCGAGACCTGTGTTCACATTTTGTGAGACCTGCGTTCACGTTTTACGAGAACTGCGTTCACATTTTGTGAGAACTGCGTTCACGTTTTGCGACTTATATTTTGCGAGACCTACGTTCACATTTTGCGAGAACTGCTTTCATGTTTTGCGACTTATGATTTGTGAGACGTGCGTTCACGTTTTGCGAGACCTGCATTCACATTTTGCGAGACCTGCGTTCACGTTTTGCAACTTATGTTTTGCGAGACCTACGTTCACATTTTGCGAGAACTGCATTGATGTTTTGCGACTTATGTTTTGGAAGACCTGCATTCATGTTTTGAAAGACCTGCGTTCACGTTTTGTGAGACCTGCATTCACATTTTGCGAGTTATGTTTTGCGAGACCCGTGTTCACATTTTGCGAGACCTGCGTTCACATTTTGCGACTTACGTTTTGTGAGACCTCCGTTCACATTTTGCGAGACCTGTGTTCACATTTTGTGAGACCTGCGTTCGCGTTTTGTGAGACCTGTGTTCACATTTTGCGAGACCTGCGTTCACATTTTGCAAGACCTGCGTTCACGTTTTGTCAGACCTGCATTCACGTTTTGCAAGACCTGCGTTCATGTTTTGGGATATATGTTTTGTGAGACCTGCATTCACATTTTGTGAGACCGGCATTCATGTTTTGCCACTTGTGTTTTACAAGACCTCCTTTCACGTATTGCGACTTATGTTTTGCGATACCTGCGTTCACGTTTTGTGAGACCTGTGTTCACGTTTGGCAACTTATGTTTTGCGAGACCTGAGTTCACATTTTGCGAGACCTGCATTCACGTTTTGCGACTTATGTTTTGCGAGACCTACATTCACATTTTGCAAGACCTGCATTCATGTTTTGCGACATGTTTTGTGAGACCTGCGTTCACGTTTTGCGACTTATGTTTTGCGAGACCTACATTCACATTTTGCGAGACCTGCATTCACGTTTTGCGACTTATGTTTTGCGAGACCTACATTCACATTTTGCAAGACCTGCATTCATGTTTTGCGACATGTTTTGCGAGACCTACATTCACATTTTGCAAGACCTGCATTCATGTTTTGCGACATGTTTTGTGAGACCTGCGTTCACGTTTTGCGAGACCTGCGTTCACATTTTGCGACTTATGTTTTGCGAGACCTACGTTCATATTTTGTGAGAACTGCATTAATGTTTTGCAACTTATGTTTTGTAACACCTGCGTTCATGTTTTGAAAGACCTGCGTTCACGATTTGTGAGACCTGCATTCACATTTTGTGACATGTTTTGCGAGACCTGCGTTCACATTTTGCGACTTATGTTTTGTGAGACCTGCGTTCACATTTTGCGAGACCTGCGTTCACGTTTTGCGCGACCTGCGTTCACATTTTGCGAGACCTGCGTTCACGTTTTGCAACTTATGTTTTGTAAGACCTGCGTTCACGTTTTGTGAGACCTGTGTTCACGTTTTGCAACTTATGTTTTGTAAGACCTGCGTTCACATTTTGCAAGACCTGCATTCACGTTTTGTGAGACCTGCATTCACGTTTTGTGACTTATGATTTGCAAGACCTGCATTCATGTTTTGGGATTTATGTTTTGTGAGACCTGTATTCACATTTTCTGAGACCGGTGTTCATGTTTTGCAACTTATGTTTTACGAGACCTACTTTCACATTTTGCGACTTATGTTTTGCGACACCTGCGTTCATGTTTTGTGAGACCTGTGTTCATGTTTTGCAACTTATGTTTTGTGAGACTTGTGTTCACATTTTGCGAGACCTGCGTTCACGTTTTGCGACTTATGTTTAGCGAGACCTACATTCACATTTTGTGAGATCTGCATTCATGTTTTGCCACGTTTTGTGAGACCTGCATTCATGTTTTGCGAGAACCTGCGTTCACATTTTGCGAGAACTCCGTTCACATTTTGCGAGAACTGCTTTCATATTTTGCGACTTATGTTATGTGAGACCTGCATTCATGTTTTGGAACTTATGTTTTGTGAGACCTCCGTTCACGTTTTGTGAGACCTACATTCACATTTTACGAGAACTGCATTGATGTTTTGCGACTTATGTTTTGCGAGACCTACATTCACATTTTGCAAGACCTGCATTCATGTTTTGCGACATGTTTTGTGAGACCTGCGTTCACGTTTTGCGACTTATGTTTTGCGAGACCTACATTCACATTTTGCGAGACCTGCATTCACGTTTTGCGACTTATGTTTTGCGAGACCTACATTCACATTTTGCAAGACCTGCATTCATGTTTTGCGACATGTTTTGCGAGACCTACATTCACATTTTGCAAGACCTGCATTCATGTTTTGCGACATGTTTTGTGAGACCTGCGTTCACGTTTTGCGAGACCTGCGTTCACATTTTGCGACTTATGTTTTGCGAGACCTACGTTCATATTTTGTGAGAACTGCATTAATGTTTTGCAACTTGTGTTTTACAAGACCTATGTTCACGTTTTGCGACTTATGTTTTGCGATACCTACGTTCACGTTTTGTGAGATCTGTGTTCATGTTTTGCAACTTATGTTTTGTAACACCTGCGTTCATGTTTTGAAAGACCTGCGTTCACGATTTGTGAGACCTGCATTCACATTTTGTGACTTATGTTTTGCGAGACCTGCGTTCACATTTTGCGACTTATGTTTTGTGAGACCTGCGTTCACATTTTGCGAGACCTGCGTTCACATTTTGCAAGACCTGCGTTCACGTTTTGTGAGACCTGCATTCACGTTTTGTGACTTATGATTTGCAAGACCTGCATTCATGTTTGGGATTTATGTTTTGTGAGACCTGTATTCACATTTTCTGAGACCGGTGTTCATGTTTTGCAACTTATGTTTTACGAGACCTACTTTCACATTTTGCGACTTATGTTTTGCGACACCTGCGTTCATGTTTTGTGAGACCTGTGTTCATGTTTTGCAACTTATGTTTTGTGAGACTTGTGTTCACATTTTGCGAGACCTGCGTTCACGTTTTGCGACTTATGTTTAGCGAGACCTACATTCACATTTTGTGAGATCTGCATTCATGTTTTGCCACGTTTTGTGAGACCTGCATTCATGTTTTGCGAGAACCTGCGTTCACATTTTGCGAGAACTCCGTTCACATTTTGCGAGAACTGCTTTCATATTTTGCGACTTATGTTATGTGAGACCTGCATTCATGTTTTGGAACTTATGTTTTGTGAGACCTCCGTTCACGTTTTGTGAGACCTACATTCACATTTTACGAGAACTGCATTGATGTTTTGCGACTTATGTTTTGCGAGACCTCTGTTCACATTTTGCGAGACCTGTGTTCACGTTTTGCGACTTATGTTTTACGAGACCTACGTTCACGTTGTGCAATACCTACGTTCGCGTATTGTGAGACCTGCATTCACGTTTTGCGACTTACGTTTTGCAAGACCTGCATTCATGTTTTGGGACTTATGTTTTGTGACACCTGCATTCACATTTTGCGAGACCTGCGTTCACATTTTGCGAGATCTGCATTCACATTTTGTGAGACCTACTTTCACGTTTTGCGATACATGAGTTCACGTTTTGTGAGACCTGTGTTCACGTTTTGCAACTTATGTTTTGTGAGACTTGTGTTCACATTTTGCGAGACCTGCGTTCACGTTTTGTGACTTATGTTTAGCGAGACCTACATTCACATTTTGTGAGACCTGCATTCATGTTTTGCCATGTTTTGTGAGACCTGCATTCACGTTTTGCGAGAACCTGCGTTCACATTTTGCGAGAACTGCGTTCACGTTTTGCGACTTATGTTTTGCGAGACCTCCGTTCACATTTTGCGAGAACTGCTTTCATATTTTGCGACTTATGTTATGTGAGACCTGCGTTCACGTTTTGCAACTTATGTTTTGCGAGACCTACGTTCACATTTTGCGAGAACTGCATTGATTTTTTGCGACTTATGTTTTGCAAGACCTGCATTCATGTTTTGGAACTTATGTTTTGTGAGACCTCCGTTCACGTTTTGTGAGACCTACATTCACATTTTGCGAGAACTGCATTGATGTTTTGCGACTTATGTTTTGCAAGACCTGCATTCATGTTTTGGAACTTATGTTTTGTGAGACCTCCGTTCACGTTTTGTGAGACCTACATTCACATTTTGTGAGACCTGTGTTCATGTTATGCACCTTGTTTTACAAGACCTACGTTCACGTTTTGAGACTTATGTTTTGTGATACCTGCAGTCACGTTTTGTGAGACCTGTGTTCACGTTTTGCGAGACCTGCATTCACGTTTTGTGACTTATGTTTTGTGAGACCTCCATTCACATTTTGCAAGACCTGCATTCACGTTTTTGCAAGACCTGCGTTCATGTTTTCGGACTATGTTTTGTAAGAACAGCGTTCACATTTTGTGAGACCCGCATTCATGTTTTGCAACTTGTGTTTTGCGATACCTACGTTCACGTTTTGTGAGACTTGTGTTCTTGTTTTGCAAACTGTTTTGTAAGACCTTCTTTCACATTTTGCGAGACCTGCGTTCACGTTTTGCGAGACCTGCGTTCACATTTTGTGAGACCTGTGTTCACGTTTTGCAACTTATGTTTTGTAATACCTACGTTCACGTTGTGCGAGACCTGCGTTCACGTTTTGCGAGACCCGCATTCATGTTTTGCAACTTGTGTTTTACAAGACCTACGTTCACGTTTTGAGACCTTCATTCACATTTTGCGACTTATGTTTTGCGAGACCTGTGATCACATTTTGTGAGACCTGCGTCCACATTTTGCGACTTATGTTTTGTGAGACCTCCCTTCACATTTTGCGAGACTTGCGTTCACGTTTTGCAAGACCTGCGTTCGCGTTTTGTTAGACCTGTGTTCACATTTTGCAACTTATGTTTTGTAAGACCTGCGTTCACGTTTTGTGAGACCTGCATTCACGTTTTGCAACTTATGTTTTGCGAGAATTGTGTTCACATTTTGCGAGACCTGTGTTCACGTTTTGCGAGACCTGCGTTCACATTTTGTGAGACCTGCGTTCACATTTTGCGAGACCTGCATTCATGTTTTGCGACTTATGTTTTGTGAGACCTCTGTTCACATTTTGCGAGAGCTGTGTTCACGTTTTGCGACTTATGTTTTACGAGACCTACGTTCACGTTGTGCAATACCTACGTTCGCGTATTGCGAGACCTGCGTTCACATTTTGCGAGATCTGCATTCACGTTTTGCGAGACCTGCATTCACGTTTTGTGAGACCTGTGTTCACATTTAGTGAGACCTGCATTCACGTTTAGTGAGACCTGCATTCACGTTTTGCGACTTATGTTTTGCAAGACCTGCATTCATGTTTTGGGACTTATGTTTTGTGAGACCTGCATTCAGATTTTGCGAGACCTGCGTTCACATTTTGCGAGATCTGCATTCACATTTTGTGAGACCGGCATTCATGTTTTGCCACTTATGTTTTAACAAGATCTACTTTCACGTTTTGCGACTTATGTTTTGAGATACATGAGTTCACGTTTTGTGAGACCTGTGTTCACGTTTTGCAACTTATGTTTTGTGAGACTTATGTTCACATTTTGCGAGACCTGCGTTCACATTTTGCAACTTATGTTTTGTGAGACCTCCGTTCACATTTTGCAAGACCTGAGTTCACGTTTTGCGAGACCTGCATTTGCGTTTTGTGAGACCTGCGTTCACGTTTTGCGACTTATGTTTTGCAAGACCCGCGTTCACATTTTGCGAGACCTGTGTTCACGTTTTGCGACTTATGTTTTACGAGACCTACGTTCACGTTGTGCAATACCTACGTTCGCGTATTGTGAGACCTGCATTCACGTTTTGCAACTTATGTTTTGCAAGACCTGCATTCATGTTTTGGGACTTATGTTTTGTGAGACCTGCGTTCACATTTTGCGAGATCTGCATTCACATTTTGTGAGACCGGCATTCATGTTTTGCCACTTATGTTTTAACAAGACCTACTTTCACGTTTTGCGACTTATGTTTTGCTATACCTGAGTTCACGTTTTGTGAGACCTGTGTTCACATTTTGCGAGACCTGCGTTCACGTTTTGCAACTTATGTTTTGCGAGACCTATGTTCACATTTTGCGAGAACTGCATTGATGTTTTGGAGCTTATGTTTTGTTATCTCCATTCACGTTTTGTGAGACCTACGTTCACATTTTGCGAGACCTGCGTTCATGTTTTGAGACTTATGTTTTGTGATACCTGCATTCACGTTTTGCGAGACCTGTGTTCACGTTTAGTGAGACCTGCGTTCATGTTTTGCGAGACCTGCATTCATGTTTTGTGACTTATGTTTTGTGAGACCTCCGTTCACATTTTGCAAGACCTGCGTTCACGTTTTGCAAGACCTGCATTCATGTTTTGCGACTTATGTTTTGCAATACCTGCCTTCATGTTTTCGGACTATGTTTTGTGAGAACAGCGTTCACATTTTACGAGACCCGCATTCGTGTTTTGCAACTTGTGTTTTACGAGACCTATGTTCACATTTTGCGACTTATGTTTTGCGATACCTACGTTCACGTTTTGTGAGACCTCCGTTCCCATTTTGCGAGACCTGTGTTCACGTTTTGCAACTTATGTTTTGTAAGACCTGCGTTCACGTTTTGTGAGACCTGTGTTCACGTTTTGCAACTTATGTTTTGTAAGACCTGCGTTCAAGTTTTGCGAGATCTCCGTTCACATTTTGCGAGACCTGTGTTCACGTTTTGTCAGATATTTTTTCACTGTTCACAATGTTTTTCAATTAATGGTTTGTGGATAAGTCATGACTTGCAGCTGAGTCACGTTTTGGAGGTTAGGGTCAGGTTAATCAGGTCGTCTGCAAGTGATTTAGCACCAGGTTCTACACAAACATGAGTTGCGTGGGAGGAGAGGGGCAGCCTCATATCCGGCCGCGCCTCAGTCCAGTCACGGGAGGCCCAGCTATCAGGGGCCAACCAAAAATCCACGGCGCTTCGGTATCGCTTCGTCTCGGCAGGATTCTGACTTAGAGGCGTTCAGTCATAATCTCACAGATGGTAGCGTCGCACCATTGGCTCCTCAGCCAAGCACATACACCAAATGTCTGAAGAAACGTGTCAGATGGCATGAAACATGAGTGCTCTGAACCATGCTTCTAAAGTTCTGATGCAGGTCTGGTATATAAACATGGAGCAAGACGGAGCAAGTGAGAAAGTGACAGTCCAGTTTTTTCAAATATTACTCCACATCCAGGTGAAAATCCTTCAAGTTGTTCATCCCTGTTCATTTCTGCCCTCGTTCCCGCTCGTCTGCCCTGTTTATCACTGCAGCAGTGGAGGTCAAAACTATATTTACAAAGTGCAATGAAAGAATCACAATCATTTCTAGTTTTGCGATTATTTAAGACCCGTGTTGTACTGAAGGTTCTTACTTTGGACTGGTTCCACTTGTCAAGGTGCTGTTCTAGTCTGCTGTCTTTCTTCTTAGCCTTTCTGTGGTGGATCTTTGTCTATTACATCACGTCTTTGTGAACTCCCTTCCTCACCTTGCCCCATCCATACTCTCTGTTCACTAGCCACACCTCCTTTCTAGATCATTCTCCTCACGTGCACCTTGTTATTTAATCTCCTCCCAGCATCACACCTTTGCCAGTTTGCCATTGCTCTTAGCACACATTCCAGCCTTTTGATCACAGTCCTGTTTTGTTTCACCCTGTACCATCTTCTGCTTTGTATTTCTCGACCACATCTTTTGCCTCATCCCTGACTACCATGTTTGCTCGTGCCTCTGACCCCTGCTAAACAATGACTGCGTTTTTGCCTGATCCTGTTTGTACCTCCGCTCCGCTGCTTGATTGCCTGTGTACCGAACCCGAAGCGTGGTTTGGGAGTCTGCATTGCAGGTCCAGCCGCTCCTGGTGCCAGGCTGCCGCCTGGCATAGCAGGTATCTCGCCTCTAACATGCTCGCACTGTGTTCATGCGCAAGCACACGCAGGGGCACGAAACCATTGCTGTGAGATCGTTCACCTGTCCAACCATGTGTCCTCTCAACAGTGGCTGGAATTTTTTGCGGTTCGTCAATTCGCTTCTTTACGCCGTTTTCTGCTTCTTTTGCCCAACTCTGTGTTATGTGTGAAGGGTCCCTACAAATGTGTTTTTACTTCAAAATTAATTTCTGACTACGGTACATTTTGAAATAAAAAAATTATTATATTTTTAAACTTGTAATTAAAATAGTTTTAATTAAAAAAAAAGACTCTTTGATGTTAATCGGTAAATTAAAACCATAATCTGTTGTTGAGATAATTTATTGACTAACATTCAGTGATGAAAGTGGGCAATGGAAAAAACTGAAATAAGCGCTGTCGGCACAAAAGCCCCTGGAGGCTGGGTCTGGGGGTCCTCCCCGAGAAAAATTTTAGATCTCAGATGTATTCTGGTGCATTTTCAGGTTTATTTACCCACCAAAAACAAATCTCCCGAAAATGTAATTTTTTTATTGGGTCAGGTCAATTTTTCTAAAGACCAACGGATGGCAGTCTGTGAGCATCTACCAATTTGGTACCATTCACTCAGCTGTCCCGAGTGTGTTGCACATGTTCAAAACACTCTTGGTGCCATCGAGATGTGACACACATCTGATGGCAGTCTATGTGCAGTTTTTGCATCATGTGATCTCAGTCTACATATTCTGATGGCATCAACAAAGGATCTCAAATGATCTGATCATGGATGATTGAGCTCTGAGATCGATCAGTCACGGCACAGCCGACATGTTGTGGGATGTGCAGTGAATGTGAACGGTGTGCAATCAAACCGAAAGCATCGTGGTGCACTGCACCTCTCCATGGTCACATGCACAGTAATGCATCATAGCACACGTTAGGCACAGAGCTGACTGGATCTCACTGCTTTAATATACATATTATTACCTGATCACGGTAACACTTTATATTAACTGCATGCTATAAAGCATTAGTAAAGCATTTATAAAGTGTAAGTAAATGCTTAAGTAACTACTTGTAAAACATTTACAAAGCATTCTTTTTATTAGCTACTCACTGGCAAGAACATAAATGGCTTAATAATTATTAGTAACAAAATATGTAATGTCTTTATAAAACATTTATAAATTATTTTTTAATTCTCTATAAACCATTTAAGAAAAGTTGATCATTAATAGTTCATCATTTACAAACGTAAAATCTGACACTATTCATTAGTGCTAAAAATACTTTACAAATCATATTTTTTATTGTCGTTCCAGTTTTTTCTCACAAATTTTTAAGCCTTTACAAAGCATTAATAAACCATTAGTTAATACTCAATGTTTCAGGTATAACATTTGTAAAGATTGTATTAACTACTTATCCGTATTCCTCAATATTTTATGTATCATTTGTTAATAATGTACAAAGCTCAAGTCTCTTTCCCCATCACTATAAGTATGCAGTTTTAAAGACTATATCTATGTATGAATTCTTCTTTCAATGTACGAATAAGCCTTAACTGAGCATTAGTTAAGCATTTCTAACGTCCTTGTGGTGATTAAATTTGTTTTATAACTCATTTGTATATGCATAATTTACATTTCAATCACAATCTCAGTTGACCAATTCACTTTTATACTTCCATTTATAAATGCTTATCAACACATTAGTAAACTCAAAAATACTATTATAAAGCCTTTACAAGCAGTTAGTAAAGTATTTGGTGTGAGCTTAACTGAAGTGATGGTTAAATTTGTTTTATAACTCATTTGTATATGCTTACTATATATTTTAATCACAATCTCAAACAGTTGACCAATTCACTTTTATATGTCCATTTATAAATACGTATCAATGCGTTAGTAAACTTAAAAATACTATTATAAAGCCTTTACAATCTGTTAGTAAAGTATTTGGTGTGAGCTTAACTAAAGTGATGGTTAAATTTGTTTTATAACTCATTTGTATATGCTTAATATATATTTTAATCACAATCTCAAACAGTTGACCAATTCACTTTTATATGTCCATTTATAAATGTTATCAACGCCATTTATAAATGTTAGTCCATTTATAAATGTTATCAAATAATCAGTGATCGATAAATTTGCATTATTAACTCATTTGTAGATGCTATTTATGTGTTATGCAGAGTCACCAACAGTTGACCAATTCATTTTTACGTACGTATATATCCATTCATAAATACTTATCAACCCATATTTTGTTTTGAGGAATTGGTACGGCGGTATTAGACGAGGAGTGTGGGCTCATTCGTCGCAAAATGTTAAACTGTTTGGTTAGGAGGTGGTGTTGATTTGCAAGTAATTGTGCCGCCATTAGTTGCTAACCTATAGCTAAACGCGGGTTCAGAATGGGTTGCCATTAGCTGCTAAGCGATAGCGGCTAACTGGTATTAAAAAACTAACAATGTTTTACATCCAATGATAGAAATTCACATCGATCAAGCGGATAGCCTCTTGGACGGAAACAAAGTGTTTGCTTGAAGATTTTCAACCTTAGAATATGTTAAGCAGTTAGATTTGGTACTAACCGTGGGCAGCCACCATGGGCAGCCACGGTCCAGCGCCTGGGGACCAACTCCAGATGTAGATGCTGTCAGACCCTAAATAAGTATGTTTTTAGTATAGGAACAAACCCATGGACACATGGAGAACATGTAAACTCCACAGAAAGGGCAGGAAGCCACAACCTTCTTGCTATGAGGCAACAGCGCTAACCACTAAGCCATCATTCCACCAGAACGATGAATACGCAATCTCCTCCATGATTCTGGGATGCAGGATGTTTTTTTTAAATGACACATTGTGTGGTGCCAAGTGGTTTTTGTGCTTGTTTTCAGAGCAGAAGGTTTTTGGTTCAGGCCCCACGCAGTATCCATGTAATGTGGAGTTGCATCAGGACGGGCATCCAGTGTAAAATTTGTGCCGTGTAAACATGCAGAGCCACCTTGGACCTGCTGAAGCCACCCTGAGGTGACAATAAGGGAGAAGCCAAAGAGGCCGACTTAGGTGCTACTAATAATATGTTCCAGTGAAAACAGGGGCCCGATGGACCAAATGTAGTGTGTTAAAATGTGCAGACAGATTTTACAGCTGTCACTGTGTGGCCTCATTATTCAGCCTCCTTCCTCACCACTCTGTCTGTGTCTGTGCTCAGCCAGCCACGGCTCGGCAGCAGCTGTGCCACTGTCTCCCACCTGTGTGGAGCCGACTCCCCCTCGCACACTCAGCCCCACCTCACAGTCGACAAAAGACACATTTTTGTGCCACCTCAAGGTTAAAACAGTTGATAAACTGCGCTGAAATGGTGTTTAATAAAGATGATGTCGGACTACGTGGAGATAAGAGGCAGATTAGGATTATTTGTCTGTAGATTATTTACATATAGATTACGTTGAGTGCCTTTGGGACTCTGATGCTAACTTTTCTGATAATCTGATTAGCACTGGGGGTTTCTGGGGATTTAGCTTCCAAAGCCAACCTTGAACCAGTCTTGTCTGCTCCTGTGCTGATTTTATGGCACACAGTCTAAAGCACTACACCAGTAGAGGAATACTCTACTGGTGGTTGGCTCTCACTGCGGTATTGTATCACTTCCTGTTCCGGAGCACAGCGGTGTTTTTCTGTATCTGTTAGCTGTTTAATCTGCGCAGTTAGATTGATCTAGTTATCTAGATTACGATTTGTTTCCCAGTGTAATCTTCACGTGCCTTAACTAAAGCACTCCTTCTGCTGAATCACCTCTAAATTATTTACACATTATTCACTTTGCATGTTTTTAGGAATCCGCTAGCTTAGCGCAGCTACTAGCTCTTAGCCGGTTTAGCATGGCGGCTTCTCCTGTCTCTCCCGCACTTTTCTGCTCTGGGTGTGAAATGTTTAGTTATTCCTCGGCCTCCTTTAGCAGTAACGGTACTTGTAATAAGTGTAGCTTATTCGTAGCTTTGGAGGCCAGGCTGGGCGAATTGGAGACTCGGCTCCGCACCGTGGAAAATTCTACAGCTAGCCAGGCCCCTGTAGTCGGTGCGGACCAAGGTAGCTTAGCCGCCGTTAGTTCCCTTCCGGCAGATCCCGAGCAGCCGGGAAAGCAGGCCGACTGGGTGACTGTGAGGAGGAAGCGTAGCCCTAAACAGAAGCCCCGTGTACACCGCCAACCCGTTCACATTTCTAACCGTTTTTCCCCACTCGCCGACACACCCGCCGAGGATCAAACTCTGGTTATTGGCGACTCTGTTTTGAGAAATGTGAAGTTAGCGACACCAGCAACCATAGTCAATTGTCTTCCGGGGGCCAGAGCAGGCGACATTGAAGGAAATTTGAAACTGCTGGCTAAGGCTAAGTGTAAATTTGGTAAGATTGTAATTCACGTCGGCAGTAATGACACCCGGTTACGCCAATCGGAGGTCACTAAAATTAACATTAAATCGGTGTGTAACTTTGCAAAAACAATGTCGGACTCTGTAGTTTTCTCTGGGCCCCTCCCCAATCGGACCGGGAGTGACATGTTTAGCCGCATGTTCTCCTTGAATTGCTGGCTGTCTGAGTGGTGTCCAAAAAATGAGGTGGGCTTCATAGATAATTGGCAAAGCTTCTGGGGAAAACCTGGTCTTGTTAGGAGAGACGGCATCCATCCCACTTTGGATGGAGCAGCTCTCATTTCTAGAAATCTGGCCAATTTTCTTAAATCCTCCAAACTGTGACTATCCAGGGTTGGGACCAGGAAGCAGAGTTGTAGTCTTACACACCTCTCTGCAGCTTCTCTCCCCCTGCCATCCCCTCATTACCCCATCCCCGTAGAGACGGTGTCTGCTCCCAGACCACCAATAACCAGCAAAAATCTATTTAAGCATAAAAATTCAAAAAGAAAAAATAATATAGCACCTTCAACTGCACCACAGACTAAAACAGTTAAATGTGGTCTATTAAACATTAGGTCTCTCTCTTCTAAGTCCCTGTTGGTAAATGATATAATAATTGATCAACATATTGATTTATTCTGCCTTACAGAAACCTGGTTACAGAAGGATGAATATGTTAGTTTAAATGAGTCAACACCCCCGAGTCACACTAACTGTCAGAACGCTCGTAGCACGGGCTGGAGGATTAGCAGCAATCTTCCATTCCAGCTTATTAATTAATCAAAAACCCAGACAGAGCTTTAATTCATTTGAAAGCTTGACTCTTAGTCTTGTCCATCCAAATTGGAAGTCCCAAAAACCAGTTTTATTTGTTATTTGTCTCAGCAACTTCTCAGACAAAGGAATTCCAACGAGGGGGCTGGACCACTCCTTCCACAAGGCGTACTCACAGGCGAATGACGTCACCGACAGGCGTGAAAAAACTCACGCATGCGCACGAGGGTTCAAGCTTGGCTGATGTAATCACATGTGATTCAAATCCATATAGTTTTTAAAAAAAATAAAACTGTCAGTTTCTTTTCTTGCAGACCTCGTATATATATATATATATAGAGAGAGAGAGAGAGAGAGAGAGAGAGAGAGAGAGAGAGAGAGAGAGAGAGAGAGTACACGCCAAACGTTTGGACACACCTTCTCATTCAATGCGTTTTATTTATTTTCATGACAATTTAGTACATTGTAGATTCTCACTGAAGACATAAAAACTATGAATGAACACATGTGGAGTTATGTACTTAACAAAAAAAAAAGGTGAAATAACTGAAAACATGTTTTATATTCTAGTTTCTTCAAAATAGCCACCCTTTGCTCTGATTACTGCTTTGCACACTCTTGGCATTCTCTTGATGAGCTTCAAGAGAAATGGTTTTCCAACAGTCTTGAAGAAGTTCCCAGAGGTATTTAGCACTTGTTGGCCACTTTGCCTTCACTCTGCGGTCCAGCTCACACCAAACCATCTCGATTGGGTTCAGGTCTGGTGGCCAGGTCATCTGCCACAGCACTCCATCACTCTACTTTCATTCATAGTTTTGATGCCTTCAGTGAGAATCTACAATGTACTAAATAGTCAACGTTTGGCCTGTACTATATATATATATATATATATATATATATATATATATATATATACTCAAAAATATAAACGCAACACTTTTGGTTTTGCTCCCATTTTGTATGAGATTAACTCAACGATCTAAAATTTTTTCCACATACACAATATCACCATTTCCCTCAAATACTGTGCACAAACCAGTCTAAATCTGTGATATTGAGCACTTCTCCTTTGCTGAGATAATCCATCCCACCTCACAGGTGTGCCATATCAAGATGCTGATTAGACACCATGATTAGTGCACAGGTGTGCCTTAGACTGCCCACAATAAAAGGCCACTCTGAAAGGTGCAGTTTTGTTTTATTGGGGGGGATACCAGTCAGTATCTGGTGTGACCACCATTTGCCTCATGCAGTGCAACACATCTCCTTCGCATCATCCGTGAAGAGAACACCTCTCCAACGTGCCAAACGGCAGCAAATGTGAGCATTTGCCCACTCAAATCGGTTACAACGACGAACTGGAGTCAGGTCGAGACCCCGATGAGGACGACGAGCATGCAGATGAGCTTCCCTGAGACAGTTTCTGACAGTTTGTGCAGAAATTCTTTGGTTATGCAAACCGATTGTTCCAGTAGCTGTCCGAGTGGATGGTCTCAGATGATCTTGGAGGTGAACATGCTGGATGTGGAGGTCCTGGGCTGGTGTAGTTACACGTGGTCTGCGGTTGTGAGGCTGGTTGGATGTACTGCCAAATTCTCTGAAACGCCTTTGGAGACGGCTTATGGTAGAGAAATGAACATTCAGTACACGAGCAACAGCTCTGGTTGACATTCCTGCTGTCAGCATGCCAATTGCACGCTCCCTCAAATCTTGCGACATCTGTGGCATTGTGCTGTGTGATAAAACTGCACCTTTCAGAGTGGCCTTTTATTGTGGGCAGTCTAAGGCACAACTGTGCACTAATCATGGTGTCTAATCAGCATCTTGATATGGCACACCTGTGAGGTGGGATGGATTATCTCAACAAAGGAGAAGTGCTCACTATCACAGATTCAGACTGGTTTGTGAACAATATTGAGAGAAATGGTAATATTGTATATGTGGAAAAAGTTTTAGATCTTTGAGTTCATCTCATACAAAATGGGAGCAAAACCAAAAGTGTTGCGTTTATATTTTTGTTGAGTACATAATATATATATATATATACATATACACACACATCAAAGGTACACTTCAACTGTGAGAGACAGTCTAAGAAAACAAACAAAAAAAAACCCAGAATATCCCACTATATGATTGTTAAATAAACAATTGGCCATTTTATTGCATGAAATTAGTATTTGATCACCTACCAATCAGCAAGAATTCTGTCTCTCACAGACCTGTTAATTTTTCTTTAAGAAGCCCTCTTATTCTGTACTCTTTACCTGTATTGCGCCTATTTGAACTTGTTACCTGTATAAAAGACACCTGTTCACACACTCAATCAATCACACTCCAACCTGTCCACCATAGCCAAGACCAAAGAGCTGTCTAAGGACACCAGGGACTGTTGTGAAAGTGTCGTGACACGGACCCACAACAGGGGGCGTTAATGAACGGACAATGGATAAGCCAAAAGTAACAATTTAATGTTGTGAATTTTACAACGACGTACAGACAATAACAATATGGTGACTGTCAATCATACACCAGGTGACGTGTGGGCAGGCTCGACGATAGAAGACACCTGGCGAGAGAAGAGCCGGGTCCCACACAGCTTCCACTGCCAACGGAGCTGAAGAACACCGGAGCCGCCAAGCCCTGCGCCCCAGGTGGCCGCTGTCTTCAGCAGTCAGACCCGGTACTGCTGGCAGAGAACAGAGACAGTCCTGATGAGTGTGAGGTCGCACACTCAGTAATCCCACAGTCTGTACACAATTAGGAGGGAGAAACTCCACCTCCAATCACACACTCGTGCAGCTCCTGTCTAACCACTTATCTGGTTGGGGTGTGAAGCGAAGCCGTCGCTGATCACACCAAACGCCAATCCCACAGATAAGGACACACCACAGGAAAACGGCTGCAAAGAAGTTCAGATTATTACTCAATGTTTTGAGTCAGCAGAGACAATTACCTGGAGGGTAGCTGATTTCTCGGCGGGGAGGTGGAGTTGCAGTCCGGCCTTTATGGTGGTGGTGATGAGTAGTGGATGAGTGACAGCTGGTACGGATGATGAGTGACAGCTGTCACTCCTGGTCGCTCCGACGCCCTCTTGTGCTTGAAGCCCGCACTTCAAGCAGGGCACCATCTTGTGGTGGTGGGCCAGCAGTACCTCCTCTTCAGCGGCCCACACAACAGGGACAAAACTGTAGACCTACACAAGGCTGGGGTGGACTACAGGACGACAGGCAAGCAGCTTGGTGAGAAGACGACAACTGTTGGTGTAATTACTGTATTTATTTTATGTGGCCAAGTGGTTAATGTGCTTAGTTTCAGTGCAGAAGGTTCCGGGTTCAAATACCACCCCTGCCACATTTCTCCATGTAATGTGGAGTTGCGTCAGGAAGGGCATCCGGCGTAAAACCTGTGTCAATTCAACATGCAGATCCACCTCGGATTTGCTGTGGCGACCCCGAGTGCAAACAAGGGAGCAGCCGAAGGGACTTACTTATTGTATTTATTGTAATTATTACAAAATGTCCTGACTGTCAGTCTTCCTCAGTCTGGGGCTCCATGCAAGGTCTCGGCTCGAGGGGTAAGTATGATTCTGAGAAAGGTCAGAACTATACGGGAGGACCTGGTCAATGACCTGAAGAGAGCCTGGACCACAGTCACAAAGATTATATTAGTAACACACGACACAGTCATGGTTTAAAATCCTGCAGGGCAGCATGGTCCCCCTGCACAAGCCAGCACATGACCAGGCCTGTTTGAAGTTCACCAGTGACCATCTGGATCCAGAGGAGGCACGGGAGAAGGTCAAGTGGTCAGATGAGACCAAAATAGAGCTTTTTGGTATCAACTCCACGAGCCGTGTTTTTGGAGGATCAATCAATCAATCAATCAATCAATTTTTTATATAGCGCCAAATCACAACAAACAGTTGCCCCAAGGCACTTTATATTGTAAGGCAAGGCCATACAATAATTATGTAAAACCCCAACGGTCAAAACGACCCCCTGTGAGCAAGCACTTGGCTACAGTGGGAAGGAAAAACTCCCTTTTAACAGGAAGAAACCTCCAGCAGAACCAGGCTCAGGGAGGGGCAGTCTTCTGCTGGGACTGGTTGGGGCTGAGGGAGAGAACCAGGAAAAAGACATGCTGTGGAGGGGAGCAGAGATCGATCACTAATGATTAAATGCAGAGTGGTGCATACAGAGCAAAAAGAGAAAGAAACAGTGCATCATGGGAACCCCCCAGCAGTCTACGTCTATAGCAGCATAACTAAGGGATGGTTCAGGGTCACCTGATCCAGCCCTAACTATAAGCTTTAGCAAAAAGGAAAGTTTTAAGCCTAATCTTAAAAGTAGAGAGGGTGTCTGTCTCCCTGATCTGAATTGGGAGCTGGTTCCACAGGAGAGGAGCCTGAAAGCTGAAGGCTCTGCCTCCCATTCTACTCTTACAAACCCTAGGAACTACAAGTAAGCCTGCAGTCTGAGAGCGAAGTGCTCTATTGGGGTGATATGGTACTACGAGGTCCCTAAGATAAGATGGGACCTGATTATTCAAAACCTTATAAGTAAGAAGAAGAATTTTAAATTCTATTCTAGAATTAACAGGAAGCCAATGAAGAGAGGCCAATATGGGTGAGATCTCCTTCTAGTACTCTAGCTGCAGCATTTTGAATTAACTGAAGGCTTTTTAGGGAACGTTTAGGACAACCTGATAATAATGAAATTATTGAATTAGATGAATTAGTTTTTCAGCATCACTCTGAGACAAGACCTTTCTGATTTTAGAGATATTGCGTAAATGCAAAAAAGCAGTCCTACATATTTGTTTAATATGCGCTTTGAATGACATATCCTGATCAAAAATGACTCCAAGATTTCTCACAGTATTACTAGAGGTCAGGGTAATGCCATCCAGAGTAAGGATCTGGTTAGACACCATGTTTCTAAGATTTGTGGGGCCAAGTACAATAACTTCAGTTTTATCTGAGTTTAAAAGCAGGAAATTAGAGGTCATCCATGTCTTTATGTCTGTAAGACAATCCTGCAGTTTAGCTAATTGGTGTGTGTCCTCTGGCTTCATGGATAGATAAAGCTGGGTATCATCTGCGTAACAATGAAAATTTAAGCAATACCGTCTAATAATACTGCCTAAGGGAAGCATGTATAAAGTGAATAAAATTGGTCCTAGCACAGAACCTTGTGGAACTCCATAATTAACTTTAGTCTGTGAAGAAGATTCCCCATTTACATGAACAAATTGTAATCTATTAGACAAATATGATTCAAACCACCGCAGCGCAGTGCCTTTAATACCTATGGCATGCTCTAGTCTCTGTAATAAAATTTTATGGTCAACAGTATCAAAAGCAGCACTGAGGTCTAACAGAACAAGCACAGAGATGAGTCCACTGTCCGAGGCCATAAGAAGATCATTTGTAACCTTCACTAATGCTGTTTCTGTACTATGATGAATTCTAAAACCTGACTGAAACTCTTCAAATAGACCATTCCTCTGCAGATGATCAGTTAGCTGTTTTACAACTACCCTTTCAAGAATTTTTGAGAGAAAAGGAAGGTTGGAGATTGGCCTATAATTAGCTAAGATAGCTGGGTCAAGTGATGGCTTTTTAAGTAATGGTTTAATTACTGCCACCTTAAAAGCCTGTGGTACATAGCCAACTAACAAAGATAGATTGATCATATTTAAGATCGAAGCATTAAATAATGGTAGGGCTTCCTTGAGCAGCCTGGTAGGAATGGGGTCTAATAAACATGTTGATGGTTTGGATGGACAAGACTAAGAGTCAAGCTTTCAAATGAATTAAAGCTCTGTCTGGGTTTTTGATTAATTAATAAGCTGGAATGGAAGATTGCTGCTAATCCTCGGGGGTGTTGACTCATTTAAACTAACATATTCATCCTGCTGTAACCAGGTTTCTGTAAGGCAGAATAAATCAATATGTTGATCAATTATTATATCATTTACCAACAGGGACTTAGAAGAGAGAGACCTAATGTTTAATAGACCACATTTAACTGTTTTAGTCTGTGGTGCAGTTGAAGGTGCTATATTATTTTTTCTTTTTGAATTTTTATGCTTAAATAGATTTTTGCTGGTTATTGGTGGTCTGGGAGCAGACACCGTCTCTACGGGGATGGGGTAATGAGGGGATGGCAGGGGGAGAGAAGCTGCAGAGAGGTGTGTAAGACTACAACTCTGCTTCCTGGTCCCAACCCTGGATAGTCACAGTTTGGAGGATTTAAGAAAATTGGCCAGATTTCTAGAAATGAGAGCTGCTCCATCCAAAGTGGGATGGATGCCGTCTCTCCTAACAAGACCAGGTTTTCCCCAGAAGCTTTGCCAATTATCTATGAAGCCCACCTCGTTTTTTGGACACCACTCAGACAGCCAGCAATTCAGGGAGAACATGCGGCTAAACATGTCACTCCCGGTCCGACTGGGGAGGGGCCCAGAGAAAACTACAGAGTCCGACATTGTTTTTGCAAAGTTACACACCGATTTAATGTTAATTTTAGTGACCTCCGATTGGCGTAACCAGGTGTCATTACTGCAGACGTGAATTACAATCTTACCAAATTTACACTTAGCCTTAGCCAGCAGTTTCAAATTTCCTTCAATGTCGCCTGCTCTGGCCCCCGGAAGACAACTGACTATGGTTGCTGGTGTCGCTAACTTCACATTTCTCAAAACAGAGTCGCCAATAACCAGAGTTTGATCCTCGGCGGGTGTGTCGCCGAGTGGGGAAAAACGGTTAGAAATGTGAACGGGTTGGCGGTGTACACGGGGCTTCTGTTTAGGGCTACGCTTCCTCCTCACAGTCACCCAGTCGGCCTGCTTTCCCGGCTGCTCGGGATCTGCCGGAAGGGAACTAACGGCGGCTAAGCTACCTTGGTCCGCACCGACTACAGGGGCCTGGCTAGCTGTAGAATTTTCCACGGTGCGGAGCCAAGTCTCCAATTCGCCCAGCCTGGCCTCCAAAGCTATGAATAAGCTACACTTATTACAAGTACCGTTACTGCTAAAGGAGGCCGAGGAATAACTAAACATTTCACACTCAGAGCAGAAAAGTGCGGGAGAGACAGGAGAAGCCGCCATGCTAAATCGGCTAAGAGCTAGTAGCTACGCTAAGCTAGCGGATTCCTAAAAACACACAAAGTGAATAATGTGTAAATAATTTAGAGGTGATAGAGCAGAAGGAGTGCTTTAGTTAAGGCACGTAAAGATTACACTGGGAAACAAATCGTAATCTAGATAACTAGATCAATCTAACTGCGCAGATTAAACAGCTAACAGATACAGAAAAACACCGCTGTGCTCTGGAACAGGAAGTGATACAATACCGCAGTGAGAGCCAACCACCAGTAGAGGCAGTCTTCTGGGACAAGTCTTGATTAAAAACCTCAAAATAGGTGGGTCAGCAGGTGTGAACAAGTGGATCATCCATGACAACAACCCCAAGAAAACCGTCCCAACTGTGAAGCATGGGGGTTGAAACATCATTTTTGGGGTTGCTTTTCTGCAGAGGGGACAGGCTGACTGCACCGTATTGAAGGGAGGATGGATGGGGTCATGTATGGTGAGATCTTGGCAAGCAAACGCTTTCCCTCAGTAATAGCATTGAAGATGGGTCATGGCTGAGTCTTCCAGCATGACAATGACCCAAAACACACAGCCAGGGCAACTAAGGAGGTGTTTCCGTAAGAAGCATTTCAAGGTCCTGGAGTGGCCAAGTCAGTCTCCAGAGCTGAACTCAATAGAAAATCTTTGAAAGGAGCTGAAACTCGAAACCTAAAAGAACTGGACAAGATCTGTATGGAGGAGTGGACTAAAATCCCTGCTGCAGTGTACAAACTTGGTCAAGAACTACAGGATACGTCTGACCTCTGGAACTGCAATCAAAGCTTTCTGAACCAAATATTAAGGTCTGTTTTTTTTTCTAGTGAATCAAATACTTATTTCATGCAATAAAATGCAAATTATTTAAAAATCATACAATATACAAATAGTGACTGGTTTGGAGGGCAGCATAATGGAATGTCACCCCGAGGGATCACTGTTGCCCAAGGCAGAAAGCCGCGGGCAACAGTGATTGGGTTTATGTTGACTCAGATTCAGCCTGATCATAACAGAGATCATGCAAACTCCACACAGAAATGATCCCACACAGGTGGGAAATGATCCCACAAACTTATTGCTGTGAGACAACAGTGCTAATTACTCAGCTTGTAATGCTGCATTTACACATAGGCAGGGCGTCTTATGAATGTCATTTTTCTGTCATTTTTGGCACATTCCTGACATTCTTAACATGACTTAACGCATCTGAATAGGTTTTTTAGCAGTGCGTGCAGTTGCATGATATTCGTGGAACATGTTTTTGCCTGTCAAAAAAACTTCCATGAATGTCACGCACCACCCTCATTTCGCCTCATGTCGTGGAGGTCACAACTGAGTGTGGTGATACGTGCTGATTAGTGGTGATCCTTAACAGAGCATGATAGCATTCGTAGTGGTTCCTGTGATGGTTCTTGGAGCCCAAACTGTCATGCGTCATTAAGAATTCTCGTGAAAACTGTCAAGTTTTGACATGAATTGTAACGCGGTGTCACATTTCACTGCGCGCCACTACGAATCACTTCTCTCACATGCACACAATTGAACTCTGCTGCACCACATTCAGTTTTATTTCTGAAGTTTGCTGACGGACACCGATGCCAACTCGGTTAAGTCTCATTCCAATGGTCCTCAGCGTGCTCCTGCAGGTGTTCCACCTGCTGTTGTGCCTGATGTTCGAGAGAACAAGTTTGAGCCAGAGGAGAGCTGCGAGCAGCCAGACATCTGGCTCTCTCTGTCTCCTCCTCTTCCTTTCTGCGCAACTCAGCAGGTGACGGTAGCACGAATATGAATATGAATATGGGGGGTGAGTACAATTCGCCTGATTCAATAGCACGTAACAACACGGGACATTATTCTTTACCTTGCATAATAGGTCCTGATAATTTGCCAGGAATGAATAAATAGGAATTAATCATGACGCGTGGTAACAGGTTGCAACAGTTCCTGAGAACTCCTGACACCTTTGCTCCGAATCATCACATTCATGATCAGCGACCAAGAACATATACTTCTTGGCATTCGTGGCTTGTTGTCATGTGTAAACGTTGCATTAGCTTTTACTCATTAACTCACTCATCTTCATTAGTTTACTCCAATTAAGAGTCACGGGGGACTAGAACGGGAAGCTGATGGGGGATCATCATCAATTTCCCAATTTCCACTGAGGTAGTCAAACAACTCTGCAGTGCCAAAGCATTGGGGGTTGATGAGATCAGTCCAGAAATGCAGAAGGCTCTGGGTGTGGAGGGACTGTCTTGGATGAGACATCTCTTCAACATTGCATTGAGGTCTGGGTCAGCGCCTAAGGAGTGACAAACTGGGGTGGGGGGAACCAGAGAGTGTGTGCCAATTACACAGGCATCACGCTACTCAGTCTCCCTGTTAAAGTCGACTCCAGGGTGCTGGAAAATAGGGTTCCACCGACAGTCGAACCTCTGATTGAAGAGGAACAATGCGGGTTCCGTCCTGGTCGTGGAACAACCGGCCAACTCTGTACTCTCACAAGGATCCTGGAGGGTGCCTGGGACTATGCCCATCCAGTCTACATGTGTTTTGTGGACTTGGAGAAGGCGTATGAATGGGTACCCCAGGAGATACTGTAGGAGGTGCTGTGGGATTATGGAGTGAAGGGGTCCCTTCTTAGGTTCATCCAATCTCTGTACTCACAAAGTGAAATGTGTGTTTGGGTGCTCGGCAATAACTCGGACTCATTTCCGGTGGGGGTTGGCCTCCGCCAGGGCTGCACCTTGTCATCAATCCTGTTTGTGATATTCATGGACAGGATATCAAGGCGTAGTCAGGGGGAGAAGGGTTTCCTGTTTGGTGGGCTCATGGTCTCATCGCTGCTTTTTGCAGATAATGTGGTCCTGTTGGTTTCATCGGCCTATGACCTCCAACAGTTACTGGATCAGTTTGGAGCTGAGTGTGAGGCGGCTGGGATGAGTATCAGCGCCACTAAATCTGAGACCATGGTTCTCAGACGGAAACTGATGGAGGTCTGCCCCAAGTGCAGGAGTTCAAGTACCTCAAGGTCATGATCCACTGGTCAATCTTCATTCCTACTCTCACCTATGGTCATTAGGGTTGGCTCATGACTGAAAAAAGTTCACGGGTACAAGCAGCCGAAATGGGTTTCCTCAGGAGTGTGGCTGGTGACCCTTAAAGATAAGGTGAGAAGCTCGGCCATCCGTGAGGAGCTCAGAGTAGAGCCACTTCTCCATTGCATTGAAAGGAGTCAACTGAGGTGGTTCCGGCATTTGGTAAGGACGCCCCCTGGACGCTGTGTTCCAGGCATGTCCAGCTGGGAGGAGACCCTGCGGAAAAACCAGGGCTAGGTGGAGAGATTATATTACCACACTGGCCTGGGACTGCCTTGGCCCCTAGTCAGAGGTGGTTAATGTGCCCGGGAAAAGGAAGTTTGGACATGTTGCCCCTGTGACCCAATCCCAGATAAGTGGCTGAAGATGAGATGAGATAATACAGCTGCCATACGATAATATAGCCATCATTCGACTCTGGTACCAGTGCTTTACCACTTCAGAAGTATTTAGACTGAAATTTTAAGAACAATAAATATACAAAGGTGAAAAGAGAAGTGGCAAAAGCTAAGGAAAAGGTATATAGTGAGCTGTATAAGAAGTTGAATCATAAAGAAGGAGAAAAGGACTTACGAGGTCTATTAGAAAAGTATCCGACCTTATTATTTTTTTCAAAACCTATATGGATTTGAATCACGTGTGATTACATCAGACATGCTTGAACCCTCGTGGGCATGCAAGAGTTTTTTCACGCCTGTCGGTTACGTCATTCGCCTGTGGGCAGTCTTTGAGTGAGGAGTGGCCCACCCTCTTGTCGTTTTTTCATTGTTTAGGAATGGCTCGGAGACTGCTGCTTTGTTTGATCAAAATTTTTTCAAAACTGTAAGGCACAACTGAGTGGACGCCATTCGATAAATTCAGCTGGTAAAAATTTTAACGGCTGATGAGAGATTTTGGTCTGGTAGTGTCGCTTTAAGGACGGCCCACGGCGCCTGACGGCGATCTGCACTTCGAGGCGGCAGCGTCTCGCCGTTTCAAGTTGAAAACGTCCACATTTCAGGCTCTGTTGACCCAGGAAGTCGTCAGAGAACAGAGAACTTTCAGAAGAAGTCGGCATGAGGAGTTTATTCGGACATTCCATTGTTAACGGACATTTTGTAATGAAAGAACGTGCGGGCAGAGTCGCATGTCGGGCCGGACCCGACCGCGGGGGGTCGCGACAGGAAAAACACCTCCGTTGGAAACCTTAACGGGCAAGTTGGAACATGCCCAAGCTGTTAAACAATTTCTCAGTTACTCACTTGTTGAAAGCCATCAAAAGCCGCCTGAATTTTACAAATGGTTTTCAACACAGAGGTGTTTTTCCTGTCGCGGCGCACACAGATTCGCAGAGTCGTCACTGAAACGACTCGGCAAATTTGCGCGCACGTCTTTCATTACAAAATGTCCTTAAACAGTGGAATGTCCGTGTAAAGTCCTCATGCCAGCCTCTTCTGAATCTTCTCTGTTCTCTCACGACATCCGGGGTGAATTAAGCCTTAAATTAGGATGTTTTCAGCTCGAAACAGGCCGACGACGGCGCCTGGAACCGCTGCGCGACGTCCCGCTCCATGGGAAGTCCTTACACCGACAGAAACACCCCATAATCTCTCATCAGCCGTTAAACTTTTCACCGAAAACCAGCTTAATTTCTCGAATAGTGTCCACTCGGATATTCCTCACAGGTCCAGAAAAATGTTGATAAAGCAACGCGCGCCGTCTCGAGCAGCGTGTGAAACAAAGGAATTCAGCCGAGAGGGCAGGACCACATCTCACTCAAGGCCTGCCCACAGGGAAATGACATCACCGACACGCGTGAAAAAACTCACGCATGCGCACGAGGGTTCAAGCATGATTGGTGTAATCGCACGTCATTCAAATCCATATAGTTTAAAAAAAAAATAAAAGTGTTGATTTCTTATCTAATAGACCTCGTATTTTTACGAAAGTACCGGTTGACCAGACAAACGGACAGAGCTGGAAATATGTGCAGCAGGTTATGGTGGTAAAAGATGTGAATGGCAATATGCTGACAAGTGAGGAGAGTGTGTTGAGAAGGTGGAGGGAACATTTTGAGGAGCTGATGAATAAAGTAAATGAGAGAGAGAAAAGGCTGGATGATGTAGAGAGAGTAAATCAGGAAGTACAAGAGATAAGTAAGGATGAAGTGAGGTCAGCTATGAAGAGTGGAAAGGTAGTTGTTCCAGATGACATTCCAGTGGAGGCATGGAAATGTTTAGGAGAAATAACAGTGGAGCTGCTAACCAGATTGTTTAATAAAATCTTAGAAAGATTGGAAAGCCTAAGGAGTGGAGACAAAGTGTGCTTGTTCCTACTTTTAAGAACAAGGGCGATGTGCAGAGCTGCAGTAACTACAGAGGCATAAAGTTGATTAGCCACAGCATGAAGTTATGGGAAAGAGTAGTCGAAGCTAGCCTTAGAAAACAGGTGAAGACATGTGAGCAGTAATATGGTTTCATGCTGAGAAAGAGCACTACAGATGCAATATTTGCTCTGAGAATACTGATGCAGAAGTACAAAGAAGGCCAGAAGGAGTTACATTGTATGTTTGTGGATTTACAGAAAGTTTATGACAGGATGCCAAGAAAAGAGTTGTGGTATTGTATGAGGAAGTCTGGAGTGGCAGAGAAGTATGTGAGGGTAGTGCAGGACATGTACCAGTAGACAACGGTGAGATGTGCAGTAGGAATGACACTCATTCAAGGTGGAGGTGGGATTACACCAAGGATCAGCTCTGTGTCCTTTCTTGTTCACAGTGGTGATGGACAGATGACATCAGACGGGAGTCTCCATGGACTATGATGTTTGCAGATGACATTGTGATCTGTAGTGAGAGTAGAGAGTAGGTTGAGCCTGGAGAGGTGGAGATATGCTCTGAAGAAAAGGGGAATGAAAGTCAGTAGGAGCAAGACTGAGTACATGTGTGTAATGAGAGGGAGGCCAGTGGAATAGTGCTGTTACAAGGAGTAGAGGTGGTGAAAATAGATGAGTTTAAATAATTCAGGTCAACTATCCAAAGTAATGGAGAGTGTGGTAGAGAGGTTAACTCTCTGGGGCCGACGCCGTCATATACGACGGCTAAGACCAAGCTTTACTAAATTATAAATAACTTTTGAATGATATGAGATAAAAACTTACTTTTTTTTTGCTGAAATTTAACTCCGCGGATTTTTGAGCCAGCCACTGGCCATCTTTGCTGTGTGATGACGTGCGCAATGTGAGTGTTCAATCGGAATTGGTTCACTGTCACATGGTTTTCCAAAATCCAATCGCAGGGCAGATTTACCTCACGTGAAAAGCCAAAGATTGTTTTCAGGAGTGATGTGTTATTAGTTGGCCCGTTTGAATAGCCCCCTGGGTGCTCCAATGAGTACATACTATTAGTACATACTCAGTGCGCCCTGCGCAACTACGCACAGCGATCAGTGAAAGCAGGAGCACACGGAGAGACTCTGATGACAATCTCACGTGCTCAAACAAAGAGTGTGTAACTATCAGGATTGCTCCACTAGTTTGCATGTGAATGTTACTGGATACCTCTGTTGCTTTCTCTGCGTAAAGCACTGTTTACCAGATCAATGGACAACAAAACGCATAGACCATTTTGTATATATTGTTCAAATGTGCATTTGTGGTTATTGTTTGAACCTTTTTGTTGTACAGACTTTCACAGACCTCAAATTACCTTTATAAAGTGTCAAAACAGTTGTTTATTATAGTTTGCTGTGTGTTTTGAATAAATGTGTGTGGAAAATTATTTTTCGCTTTATTTTTTCCTTGCCTATTTTTGATTGTAAACCTTTATTACACTTATAAAACACAACAAAAACATATATATTCTGAAAGCACAGGTTATCCTGAAAAAAGAGACATAAAACGTGATTGTGGGATGCAGGGAGAGCTGTTAACAGCAATAATAAAACATTCATGCCAGGCGAGTGAACTGTCCAAAAAATGCCCTTGGACCCCAGAGGGTTAAGAAGAGGGTGCAGGCAGGGTGGAGTGGGTGGAGAAAGGTGGCAGGAGTGATTTGTGACCGAAGAATATCAGCAATAGTGAAGGGGAAAGTTTACAAGAAAGTAGTGAGACCAGCTATGTTGTACGGCTTAGAGATGGTGACACTAGGGGGAGATGATGGTTTAGTGGTTAAGGTGTTGGGCTTGAGACCAGAAGATCATCGGTTCAAATCCCTGCCTGACTGCAAAATCACTAAGGGCCCTTGGGGAAGGTCTTTAATTGCCTAGTTGCTCCCGGTGTGTAGTGAGCGTCTTGCATGGCAGCACCCTGACACTGGGGTGAAAGTGAGGCATAATTGAAAAGCGCTATATAAATGCAGTCCATTTACCACTAATAAAAAGACAGGAAGCAGAGCTGAAGATGTTGCGATTCTCTTTGGGAGTGACGAGAATGATGTTGAGATTCTCTTTGGGAGTGACGAGAATGGACAGGACTAGGAATTAACATATTCCTATTCCATATGAACACATAGCTCAGGTGGGATTGCAGAGGAGGGACCCTTCTCTATATAGAGAGAAGGATGATGAGGATGGAGCCACCAGGCAGGAGGACAAGAGGGAGGCCAAAGAGGAGGTTAAAGGATGTGTTGAGGGAGAACATGCAGGTGGTAGGAAGATACAGAGGAACATACAGAGGACAGGGTGAGATGGAAAAAAATTATCTGCTGTGGCGCCAAAAGAAGATGATACCGTGCTAGAAATCTTAGGCCACACCATCCACCTCCATCAGAAAATAAGTTTACTATATTTCTGTGCAGAAATGCTCCAAACATTACTGTGCTTTATTCACATCTGTGACCCAGCTTTATAATAAATATTCCTAGAAACTCAGAGAGATCTGCGAATCATGAAAAGGAATATATGAAGAATTCAGGCGCAAAACCCTGTAAACGCCACGCCCACAGAAAATGAGATAACCATTGCAAGTGAAAGCTTACTGAGGCTCCTATCCAATAACAGAATCAATTCTGCTGCAACACCCCATAAATCCTGTGGTAAATGCAAGTCAAGATGCGGTATGTATGCAGAACCTCATAAGCGCCATCCCAGTTTGTGTGCAAAACCACGTAGTGAACAGCGTACCCCTCACTGACATGTATCTCGGTCACGTGACGCAAAGATTCAGGCACCCACGAGAGCATCTCTGATGCTGCATTTACACATAATGACGACACGTCACGTATGCCACAAAGTATACATTCTTGGCTGCTGATCACAAATGTGATGATTTGAGGCAGAGGTGTCAGGTGTCCTCAGGAACTGCTGCAACCTGTTACCACGCGTTATGATTAATGGAACGTGTTGGTGGAGCATTATCAGGAACCATTACGCACGGTCAAGAATGTTCCACACATCTAGATCTCTAGAGAGAGATCTAGATGTGTGGTTTCACGCGGCTCTCGTCTCACTCGTTTTCCCAAACATCAGGTGCAGCAGCAGGTGAAACACCTGCAGGAGCTTGCTGAGGAGTACTGGAACAAAACTTTTAGCTGACTTGGCATTACTGTACTCCTTCAGCATACTGCAGCAAGGAAACTGAATGCGGTGCAGCAGGGTACACCAAATCAGTCAGCTTTTGGGAGCCACAGGCAACGTTGAAGATCCAGACCTTTGCAGATATGCGGAAACCCACCCACAGACAAGCAGAAGAAGTTGAAGTGCAGCACCAAGGTGTTGTTTTAACGTCTGCTGTCAGTCTCAAAGATGAGAGACATTGATGTCAAAGAAGTGCTGGAACATGAACTTGCTTCTGTACCCCCATCAACCTTCAATGACGATGATGCAATGCGAAAAACGAACAAGTCAGACCTGGCAAAGAAACTAGAGTCAGTCTGTGCTGACATTCCTGCCCTACACTGTAAAAAATTTGACCAATGCTTACTCAAAAAAAACTGTGGCAACAAAGTGACATAATATAATTGAATAGATTTTAAGTTCTATAAATGTGATTAAAAAGGTACTGAATATATTAACTAAACCTAACCAAAAAAAAGTTAAGTACATGTTAATAAAAGCAACAGTTGAAATGTGTTGGATTTAGAATATGAGTTGATATAATTTATTTTTATTTACTTAGTCCAAATCATTTTTATGCAGATATGTAGTAAATGTAAATCATTTCGACCCAGTTAATTAATAAATATATTTCTTTCTTATATTTAATAAATATGTAAATTTCTGTTGGGAAAGTGTAGGTACACGGACCCACAACAGGGGGCGCAAATAAACGGACAATGGAGGAGGTCAAATAACAACACTTTACTGTTGTGAATGGGCACAACAAATACAACAGATTACAACAATAGACAAAAAGCCAAATCACAAAAGGTGTCGTGTGGGCAGGCTCGAAGATAGGAGACGTCTGTCCAAAGCAGAACCGGAACCACACGACTTCCTCCGCCACCAGACCCCGGGAATACTGGAGCCGCCAAGTCCCGAACTCCCAAGTGGCCACTGCCTCCGCGTGTCGGACCTGGTACTGCTGGCGAGGAACAAAAAACAATTAAATGTGGGCGCGTTTGCACCCAGCAATCCGCACGGCAGGAAAACTACCTCCACCTCTCGTTGGAAAAGGAGTCTGCTATACAACGCACAAAGTCACAAAAGGTTACTGTCACACAGTCAGCTGAGAACGTTACCTTCCAGGTAGAACGATATCTCGGCAAAGAGGTGGAGACGTCGTCCTGCTGATGTACCCCTGCTGATCGGATGATTGGTAACAGCTGTTGCAGGTGATGCGTGACAGCTGTCACCCTGGCTGCTCCTGTGAGGCGGCTGCGCCCTCTGGTGCCTGGAGCCCGCACTCCAGACAGGGCGCCCTCTGGTGGTGGGCCAGCAGTACCTCCTCTTCTGGCGGCCCACACAACAGGACCCCCCCCCCTCAACGGGCGCCTCCTAGCGCCCGACCAGGCTTGTCCGGGTGGCGGCGGTAGAAATCAGCCAGGAGGGCCGGGTCCAGGATGAAGCTCCTCTTCACCCAGGAGCGTTCTTCGGGACCGTACGCCTCCCAGTCCACCAAATACTGGAAGCCCCGGCCCATCCTACGGACATCCAAGAGCCGGCGTACAGTCCAAGCCGGCTCGCCATCGATGATCCGGGCAGGAGGCGGCGCCGGACCCGGAGTACAGAGGGGTGAGGTGTGATGCGGTTTGACTCGGGACACATGAAACACAGGATGGATCCGCAGTGAGGTCGGAAGCTGAAGCCTCACTGCGGCTGGACTGATGACCTTAAGGATCTTGAAAGGGCCGATGTAACGGTCCTGTAGCTTGGGGGAGTCCACTTTGAGGGGAATGTCCTTTGTGGATAACCACACCTCCTGCCCTGGCCGATACGCAGGGGCCGGGGTCCGCCGACGGTCTGCATGGGCTTTTGCCCTCGTCCGGGCCTTTAGCAAAGCAGAACGGGCGGCACGCCACACCCGACGGCACTTCCGTAGGTGGGCCTGGACCGAGGGCACACTGACCTCTCCCTCAACCACCGGAAACAACGGGGGCTGATACCCCAGACACACCTCAAAAGGGGAGAGGCCGGTGGCTGAAGACACCTGGCTGTTATGGGCATACTCGATCCAGGCCAAATGGGTACTCCAGGCCGCCGGGTGCACGGCAGTCACGCAGCGCAAGGCCTGTTCCACCTCCTGGTTTACCCGTTCTGCTTGCCCGTTGGTCTGAGGGTGGTACCCGGACAAGAGACTCACCGTGGCCCCCAGTTCCCGGCAGAAGCTCCTCCAGACTTGCGAGGAGAACTGGGGACCGCGATCGGAGACGATGTCTGTTGGAATCCCATGCAGCCGGACGACGTGGTGGACCAGGAGGTCCGCTGTCTCCTGGGCTGTTGGGAGCTTCGGGAGGGCCACGAAGTGGGCCGCCTTGGAGAATCGGTCCACTATCGTGAGGATGGTGGTGTTACCCTGGGACGGCGGGAGGCCCGTGACAAAATCCAGGCCGATGTGGGACCAGGGGCGATGAGGCACAGGCAGCGGCTGGAGTAGTCCTGATGCCCTGCGATGGTCAGCCTTGCCCCTGGCGCAGGTGGTGCAGGCCTGGATATAATCCCGGACGTCGGCCTCTAGGGACGCCCACCAGAAGCGCTGCCGGACAACTGCCACGGTTCTTCGCACCCCTGGATGACAGGAGAGCTTGGAGCCGTGACAGAAGTCCAGGACTGCAGCCCTAGCTTCTGGTGGGACGTATAGTTTGTTCTTTGACCCAGTTCCGGGGTCCGGGCTCTGTGCCAGGGCCTCCCGGACGGTTCTCTCTACGTCCCAGGTGAGGGTGGCCACGATAGTGGACTCCGGGATGATGGGTTCCGGTGGATCCGACAACTCCGCTTTGACTTCATCTTCATGTACACGGGACAAGGCATCCGATCTCTGGTTTTTGGTCCCGGGACGGTAGGTGATCCGGAAGTCAAAACGGCCGAAGAACAGCGACCAGCGGGCTTGCCTGGGGTTCAGCCGCTTGGCAGTCCTGATATACTCCAGGTTCCGGTGGTCAGTGAAAACCGTGAATGGCACGGACGTTCCCTCCAACAGATGTCTCCACTCTTCAAGAGCCTCTTTCACCGCAAGGAGTTCTCGATTGCCGACGTCATAGTTCCGTTCGGCCGGGGTCAACCTGCGGGAAAAATAGGCACACGGGTGAAGGACCTTATCGGTCTTCCCGCTCTGGGAAAGCACAGCTCCTATCCCTGAGTCCGAGGCGTCCACTTCAACCACTAACTGGTGACTAGGATCGGGCTGCACCAGAACGGGTGCAGACGAGAAGCGCCGTTTCAACTCCTTGAACGCGGCATCGCAACGTTCCAACCAGGTGAAGGGGACTTTTGGTGAGGTCAGGGCTGTCAGGGGGCTAACTACCTGACTGTAACCCTTAATGAACCTCCTGTAGAAATTTGCAAAGCCGAGGAACTGTTGCAGCTTCCTACGGCTAGTGGGTTGGGGCCAGTCTCTCACCGCCGCAACCTTGGCCGGATCAGGAGCGACGGAGTTGGGGGAGATGATAAACCCCAGGAAGGACAAAGATGTGCGGTGAAACTCACACTTCTCGCCCTTCACAAACAGCCGGTTCTCCAACAAGCGCTGCAGGACCTGACGTACATGCCGGACATGAGTCTCAGGATCCGGAGAAAAGATGAGTATATCGTCTAGATATACGAAGACGAATCGGTGCAGGAAATCCCGCAAGACATCATTAACTAATGCTTGGAACGTCGCGGGGGCGTTTGTGAGGCCGAACGGCATGACCAGGTACTCAAAGTGACCTAAGGGGGTGTTAAATGCCGTCTTCCACTCGTCTCCCTTCCGGATCCGAACCAGGTGATACGCATTTCTAAGATCTAGCTTCGTGAATATTTGGGCTCCATGCAGGGGCGTGAACACTGAATCCAACAAGGGCAACGGGTATCGATTACGAACCGTGATTTCGTTCAGTCCCCTATAATCAATGCATGGACGAAGTCCGCCATCTTTTTTACCCACAAAAAAGAAACCTGCACCCATCTGGGAGGTGGAATTCCGGATCAACCCGGCGGCTAAAGAGTCCCGGATGTAGATCTCCAGTGATTCGCGCTCAGGTCGTGAGAGGTTGTACAGCCTGCTGGACGGGAACTCAACGCCTGGAACCAAATCAATGGCACAATCGTACGGACGGTGGGGGGGAAGGGTGAGCGCCAGATCCTTACTGAACACATCCACAAGGTCATGGTACTCCACCGGCACCGTCCCCAGATTGGGCGGGACTCTGACCTCCTCCTTAGCCTGGGAACCGGGAGGAACCGAGGAACCTAAACATACCCGATGGCAGGTCTCGCTCCACTGAACCACTACCCCGGACGGCCAATCGATCCGGGGATTGTGTTTTAACATCCAGGGGAACCCTAGAATCATGCGGGAGGTGGCAGGAGTCACAAAAAACTCGATCTCCTCCCGGTGATTTCCTGACACCACCAGAGTTACTGGTGGTGTCTTATGTGTGATTAGAGGGAGTAGGGAGCCATCTAGTGCCCGCACCTGCACAGGCGAGGTAAGCGCCACCAGAGGGAGCCCTACCTCCCTGGCCCATCTGCTGTCTAACAGATTCCCTTCAGAGCCCGTGTCCACCAGTGCTGGGGCCTTCAGGGTTAAATCCTCATAAAGGATTGTCACTGGGAGTCGTGTGGCAATATGGGTATGTCCCACGTGAATGTTTTGGCCACCCCTAACCCAGTTTCTAGGGGCGGGCGTTGGTGTTTTAACCGCTCGGGGCAGTCCCTCACTTGATGCTCTATTGAGCCACAAACAAAGCACGCTCCGCGGGCCAGCCTCCTCTGTCTATCTGGTGCCCTAAATGTGGCCCTGCTCGTGTCCATAGCTTCATCAACAGGGGGAGCTGTCACCACACGGAGCGTAGAGGCCGTGGAGCGTGGGGAGGGCGGAACTCGGTCGGAACCAGAAGGGAGAGGGACGGCGCGTGCCCGGCCACGCCCTTCGTCTCGTTCCCGACGGCGTTCTTCTAACCGATTGTCTAATCGTATAACGAGATCAATAAGCCCGTCTAAATCCCGCGGTTCGTCCTTGGCCACGAGGAGCTCCTTCAGGACCAACGACAGTCCGTTTACGAAGGCGGCGCGGAGGGCAGTGTTATTCCAGCCGGACCTCGCAGCCGCGATGCGGAAGTCGACTGCATAAGCAGCTGCGCTCCGGCGCCCCTGTCTCATTGACAGCAGCACGGCTGAAGCGGTCTCTCCTCTATTTGGGTGATCCAACACTGTTCTGAACTCCCTCACAAACCCATCATATGTCAGAAGGAGCCGTGAATTTTGCTCCCAGAGCGCTGTAGCCCAAGCGCGTGCCTCGCCGCGAAGCAGATTAATCACATAAGCTATCTTACTAGCATCAGTCGCGTACATGACGGGACGTTGTGCGAAGATGAGCGAACACTGCATAAGAAAGTCCGCGCATGTCTCCACACAACCCCCGTACGGCTCTGGAGGGCTTATGTATGCTTCGGCTCTGGAGGGCTTATGTATGCTTCAGGGGAAGGTGGGAGGGGTCGTTGAACGACCTGTGGAACGTCACTGTTGTGCACAGGATCGGCAGGAGGGGGAGCCGCAGCAGCGCCCTGAGGGCGCGCTTCCACCTGCGCGGCGAGAGCCTCCACCCTGCGGTTAAGGAGGACGTTCTGCTCGGTCATCAGATCCAGCCGAGCCGTAAAAGCGGTGAGGATTCGCTGCAACTCACCGATCATTCCTCCTGCAGACGCCTGTGCGCCCTGCTCTTCCATTGGCCGTTCAACAGCCGGTTGACGCCCCTCGGGGTCCATGACGTTGGCCGAGATATCCTGTTGGGAAAGTGTAGGTACACAGACCCACAACAGGGGGCGCAAATGAACGGACAATGGAGGAGGTCAAATAACAACACTTTACTGTTGTGAATGGGCACAACAAATACAACAGATTACAACAATAGACAAAAAGCCAAATCACAAAAGGTGTCGTGTGGGCAGGCTCGAAGATAGGAGACGTCTGTCCAAAGCAGAACCGGAACCACACGATTTCCTCCGCCACCAGACCCCGGGAATACTGGAGCCGCCAAGTCCCGAACTCCCAGGTGGCCACTGCCTCCGCGTGTCGGACCTGGTACTGCTGGCGAGGAACAAAAAAACAATTAAATGTGGGCGCGTTTGCACCCAGCAATCCGCACGGCAGGAAAACTACCTCCACCTCTCGTTGGAAAAGGAGTCTGCTATACAACGCACAAAGTCACAAAAGGTTACTGTCACACAGTCAGCTGAGAACGTTACCTTCCAGGTAGAACGATATCTCGGCAAAGAGGTGGAGACGTCGTCCTGCTGATGTACCCCTGCTGATCGGATGATTGGTAAAAGCTGTTGCAGGTGATGCGTGACAGCTGTCACCCTGGCTGCTCCTGTGAGGCGGCTGCGCCCTCTGGTGCCTGGAGCCCGCACTCCAGACAGGGCGCCCTCTGGTGGTGGGCCAGCAGTACCTCCTCTTCTGGCGGCCCACACAACAAATTTCAGCAAGATTATCAGTAAATATGAATCAGTTTCCCCCAGATATTTAGTAAATCTAAATTATTTTTGCTCAGATACTTAGTAAATATGAATCAGCTTTCCTTCTGAAATTGACTAGGATTTACTATTTTTGGCAATATAACTCATCATGTGGGGTGCTATTGTGAAATCCAACACATCAAAATTGTTGAACTTAATATCTACTCAATTATATATGCGTCACTTTGTTGACACATTTTTTTGAGTAAACACTGGTCAAAACTTTTAGTGTGTACTGAAGATTTCCAACCAAGACGTCAGAACTGGTTATGTCATTGATGGAATGACCCTGATGCAGGCATTGAATGAATCATTCTTCAAGACATTTGATGATCTGTCACAACAAGTTCTAAAGAAGATCTTGAGATTGCTTGAGAAGGAAGACCTGGGAATCGACGTTGTTACAGTCGTCTTTGACAGGTATGACAAAGAAGACTCCATAAAGCAGATGGAGTGTCAACGCAGGGGCGCTGGAGAGACCACACCCAGTCATCAAATTACTGGTGTCTGTGAGGTGCCAAACTACCGACTCTTCCTGAAGGGATCAGCAAACAAGGCTGCCCTTGCTGCTTTTGTGTGTGAGTCAATTGTTGCCAGTGCACCAGCTCATCTGAAACAGAACAAAGCATCATACTTGCCGGGGATTTGCCAATGATGAGACTGTCAAGTCTGTCATGAAGTCTGAGGTGACAAAAGTACCACATCTGTTTTCAACACAAGAGGAAGCTGATACAAGAATTATCCTACATGCCACTGACCTGGCAAGAAATCACACCAGAGTCATTGTGCGCTGTGATGACACAGATGTCCTGGTGCTTCTGCTTTATTACTTTGGCAGAGGTCTTCTGGCTGATGAAGTCTACATGTATGCTGGCCACTCTGGGAAGATACATCCCAGTTCACGCAATCGCTGGAGAGCTTGGTAGCAGAGTAGTTGCATGTCTACCAGCAGCACATGCTCGAACCGGACATGATGCCACCAGCTCTCTCTTCAAAATTGGCAGTGTTCACTAACTTGGTGGACAATGTTGACTCTGTTCATCAGCTGTCTGAGTCTGGTGCATCATCCTCGCTGAGTGTAGCCCTGAATACTGCCCAGTGGCTTCTTGTGCTGTTGCTGTATGGTCGACGGAGTAAGAAGTGCAGCACACTTGATGAGCTTCAACTGACAAAGCAGCAGCCTTAATGCCACCAACAGAAGATGCATTCAAGCAGCATGTCCTCGGGCACTGTACCAGGCCACAGTCTGTCTCCAAAATCAAGTAGCTAAGCCAGACCTGGCAGATCCTGTAGGCCATGGATGAACCAGAGGAGAGAAAGGGACACTGGAGCACAAACTCTATGAAAAAGACTGTGCTCCACTTGAAGTCAGAGACATCACCCATCTCTACTACAGTGATAAAGACTGCAAGGTGGTGCAGAAATGCCCCTGCCTGGCAGCTGGTCTGCCCTGCAAAGAGTCATGTGCTTGCTCAGACTGTCCAAATGGACCAACTGTACAGAATGTTGATTCTGGTGATGAACTCAGTGACACTGATTAATAACCACACATGCGTAGACATCATTGTAGAAGAAACTGCATCTGAACATGGGCCTTTTTCAACTTGGGCATGAGTTACATAACAGAGCCATGCACTGACTTCGTTCTTGTTTAATTCTTGTTGAGTTTTAACACAGAATACAGTGTTGCACATGCCAAAGTCACAGGCATAGAGAAGTCACCTATGTATTCAATGACTTCCAGTGACGTCTGAGGGTACAGGAAGGATAATGCTTCAAACTTTGCCCACACTTGATTTCTTTTTATATTTGTTTTTCTTCCAGTATGTTCAGACACTCTAGATACATAAATAATTTGATATCAATAGTACAGAGTAAGCCTACATTATGCTGTACCCACAACAATGATTTAACAATAAAAGGTTAAAAGGAGCTTGTTTTTTGTAAGAAAAAAATCACACATTTCTCTTTAACTTCATTTACAATCAATGAAATGGAACTGTTAGAAGGCCAGGATTGCATGAAGTAATTATAAAAAACTATAATACATATTTCTGGATCATTTTTAACTCACACAAGCCTTGCATGTTTGTAAAAAATAAAAATGAGAAAAGGGCACAAAATTGCCTCTGTTGGCCGGGGGGGGGGGGTTGACACCAAATTCAAATCACACAACCATGCATTTGCATCATTACACATATACATCTTCAAGAAAGAAGTGGTTGTACTTTGTTCTCTGGTGGGGAGGGGTACCCGGCTACTTTTGGGATTTGGCCAGTACACTAATAATCATTACTCTGCATCGATGAAAGAGGGTATTGTTTTCACTGATATGTGTGTGTGTGTCTGGTCATAAATGACTGGGTGCTACAGCGGAAAATGTAAAAACTATGCATTTTAATATTTTTGACTATCATTCCCATTTGGGAATGATAGAATGATAGTCAACTGTCAAATGGGAATGATTCCCATTTGACAGTTATTTCAGAATCAGAATAGGAATAATGTTTATTCGCCAAGTATCAACAAGAATACAAGGAATCTGACTCCAGTTTGAACTCTACTCTTTCTGTTCGAGTATGTATAAATATCCGCTAAACATGAAATGATTCACAGTAAAAATGTGCAAATAAAAATGTGTGCAAAGGAGAGACAAACAAACAGACTGAAGTTGTACATGAGGTCAGTTGGTAGAGGAATATACTATAAATACAATGAAATTCATTTAGATTCAACTGTTTGCTGCAAGACTGAACTTATATTTACTAACGTGTCTTTTACTCTGCCAATCAATGCATTAACGGACATATTTCAGTTGTTTAAGCCGCAGGGTTCAAAACGTGAGAAAAAAGCAGCAGCTTTTTAGTTCATGTATCTAATACCAAGATAAACTGTGACTTCTAATACTTCTACTGCTTTCGAAAGATGATGACAGTGTTTGGGGTTTTATTTTTTATTCATTCATTTTTCGTGTGTTCTTATGTGTTTGTGATCCTTGAATTTACCCAGCGAGTTGCGGACATGAACAAGTGAAGCGCTTCAGCATCTCGCCATGTCATTTAGGTCTGTCAGACTTTTTTTAAGTAAATGCTTCAGTGGAGCATGAGCATGGTTAAAATCTTTCAGCTTCTGGGGGGGGCAGAGCACCCCCCCAGACTCCCTGCCTTTTACTTTATTTATTTAATTTTTTTTTTTTGGCCTTTCAGCTTCTGAGGGACCTCCGCCCCCCCTCCCCAGACCCCCCTTTCAGCTTCTGGAGGAGCTCCGCCCCACCCCAGACTCCTTACCTTTTAATTTTTTTTTGCCTTTCAGCTCCGCCCCTGGTGTGACATCATTTACGTTACACAAAATGTTGGTCCACTCACACAATAGCTGTGTGAAGTTTCTGGATATTGGCAGGAACTGGAACATGCTGTATGCCGATCCAGAGCAACACAAACCTGCTCAGTGGGTGACATGTCCAGTGAGTATGCTGGCAAGACAAGAACTGGGATGTTTGCAGCTTCCAGGGATTGTGTACAGATCCTTGCACCACGGGGCCGTGCTGTTGTGTGTTGGGGGGTGTGGCTGGATATTTTGGTGTTCTTTTCTTTTCTTTGCTCTTCAGGTGGCATGGAAACTGATTTGTCTGTGGAGAAGGTGCTGGCTGAAGAATCCTTCACCCTCATCAACATCATGTGCAGCACCTGTGACTGGTGCTCACATGCAACCTTAAAGACTTTCAGCTGAAGCAGATAATTGGATGGAGTTCTGCATTTAAGTCATGTGTGATTCAAGCAGAACTGCCGGGAACTCGACCTTGTGATGTTCGTTTGTGAGACGCTGAGGACCGCGCCTGGGTTTGACACATCGAGCCCGTGAAGCAAGGAAGGGTGAGGACACATGCTGTCAGCACACATCAAAGGTAATTAAGTGTTTGATTAATTGTTGATAGTAACTTGGTGTTTTGTTACACAGTATACTTGAATTGTGATGAGAATTGTGCAGTTTGCTTCTCACTGCTGTGGCGTGCGGATAAGTGATCCTCCACCTGTTGTGAGAAGCTGCTCATTTGCATAAAGTTAAAAAAGATACAGACCTGAATGTGTTGTTGATAGCATGTGTCTTTTGAAAGATATTGTAACTGCTGACTTACCTCACCTCTTCTTTGCTTCACAGAGAGTCAGTTTGTCGTGTCCACCTGGGGGGTGTTTGGCGGTGGTAGTGAGTCCAGGAGCGCCGGGCTTTGATCCTTACGGGCGCTGGAGAGCGTGCCAACAGTCACTCCACCAGAAAGACGCTGTTTAGTTTGTACACATTGTTATGCACCAAAGAGGGTAAAAAATAAATTGTTTTGTTTTGGAACCGCTTTCTGGTTATTTTTAGCGCTGGGTTCTGTCAGACGCAGGTCCGCTCCTCAACCCGCCTCGACACATAACACGTGCATTATCATTCTGCAACATGAGGTGATGGTCGGGATGAACGGCACAGCAACGGGCCTCAAGATCTCCTCACGGTATCTCTGTGCACTCAAAATGCCATCAATAAAATGTACCTGTGTTCATTGTACGCCTGCCCAGACTATAACACCACCGCCACCACGGGCCACTTACTGAATGTGGCATAAAAATTAATTACATTTTTGAAAAACACAGGTTTGTTAGTAATATTTGCGTCATGTGATGTGGGGATGTATGCTCACTGGTCCAGCGCTTAACGTCTGACCTACTTTTTGATTCGATGTCATTTCAAAAAAGCACTACCATGATACTAAAACAGCATTGCAGCAGTCAGAAAATAGATATAAGGAAGTGGTGACATGGTGCTGCATCTTCTAGGCCTCCTCCAGCTCTATCTACTGAAGAGGGAGCAAATACACCCGTTCCCAGCCCCAGCGCCGCTCAATCGGAGCCTCCCTGCATCAGCAGCAGGGATGCCCCTGCTAGCCCAAGTCCTACATGCGGAAAAACACTGACAGATGACCTCGGGATCGACCAGCCCAACCAAACTGTGTTACAGCAGCAGCACCCTGCCAGCATTTTTAGTGGAAGAAAGCGCTCATTTGTTGCTGCTTGGTATCACGGTAACGGAGACTGGCTGGAGTACAGTGTCAAAGCCAATGCAGCATTTTGTTTTTGTTGCTGGTTTAGCGGCAGTTTAGCGGCCAACACTAAACTGCTGCAGCTGGTCTCATACACTGGATGCTTTCGTGAGTGTGGATTTCAGTAACTGGAAAAATGCAACAGAGAGAGATCGGAGATTTCATAAACACAAACCTTCAAAGGAGCATCTCTCTTGCTACACACTGTGGAAGGAGCAGGAGAGATGCACTGATGCTGGACAGGAGATTTCAACACTTGTTTCAATGCAGAAAGAACAAAAGAACAGGAATTATGTCTCCTCACTTGTTGATGTTGTGGGATTTCTGACAGAAAACCAGCTGCCTTTAAGAGGGAAGATAGACGCTTATCACAACATGTCAGAGGGAGGGAGCGGCCTTTTTCTCTCATTACTGGACTATATAATTAAAAAGGACCCGGTGTCACAGACCGAACGGTCCCCCTAAAAATCGGTCCCCCCCAGACAACACAGGTCACAGATTAACACCTCGTTTCTGCTTCAAACTGCACCCCAGTCATCATCTATCTCAGCGACTGTGTTATGATCCTTATGGCAAGAGTCTTTATCTCCTGCCACATGCATCTGGAGTCATTCCTGGTGATGTGTTCCTCTGCGCGCTGCCTGATGCCCCTCCTTGTGCATCTCTCTGCCTCTTTGGAGACTCACGTTCTGAGAGGGTCTTCAATTTGCTGGTAAACCACAGTTTTTGGATGACACGCTAAGCACCAAAGTTTATATATGAAGGGCAACAGTCCCTCCAAGTCTCAGCAAAAATTCCTAAGTGACTGGGTGTTTGCAAGAAAAATATTCGGGATGGCCCGTGAACAGAGGTCAGCATTTGTCTTGCAGACAGATACGCCACTTTCAGACACATTTCACCAAAAAAAACACCATAAAAAATGCTATTTTGTCAGTTATTATGGCACTTTTACAGCGTAATTAAAGACGATGCCGTTAAATGCGCCGTAATATGTAAGAAATGAATAATGGAGCCCTTAAAAAGCTCCATAAAAATGCCATTCAGTTGCACACAGCGCGCATCTGTGCACATCACAATGCGCATAAAAAACAGCGTTTGTGCAGTTTGATAATCATCTCCAGCCTCCTTTTCTCTCAGCCACTGAACTTGAAGTGTTTGTGCCCAGTCGCTGATCAAGACCAGGAGACAGAATTAGTGCAGCACAGATCTCCTTGTGCCAAAGTTTGCTCCAACTCACTTGTTGTGTCATTTAACATTGGCTAATATTTGGGGGTTAGGCAGGAAAATATAAAATAAATTAACTTCCTCTTTTATACATCATTTCATTTTTTTTAAATTCAAATATGTTTCCCTCCTTATTGATTACAGGTATTTTACGCTTCCGTTATCCAACTGTGTGGCTGTAGCACAGCGGTAAGACTCCCGTCTGCTACTCAAAGCTTTTCAGGTTCGAATCCCACGAGTGGAATGTTTTGTTTTGGGGTTTTTTTTAACCAGAAACACTCCCATTGAGATTAAGAACATCTTTTCCAAGAGAGTCCTCTTGGATAAACAGCAGAAAACACAAAGCACACTTACACATTTACAAAAACACAAGCAAAAGACAAATAAAAAGATGATAAATATATAAATTATAAGCACACTATAAAAAACAAGTGCATATTATGGAGTTGGCCTCAAGTGCTCTCAATTTGGATTTACAAGCATTCAGTGAAATTCATAATTTTAATTTCCACTCCTCTTGCAACTTATTCCAGGCAAAAGCTGCGGATTGGACAAAAGCCGCGGATCTTTCCAGGCACATGGAACAGAGTGGAACCACAGCAATAAATAACGGTGCAGGAGCTCATGCAAACAACAGTGTATTTGAAGCAGGAACAGTGCGAGGTGCACCACATCGCGCCACTTATGTGGGAAAAAAAACAAAACAGCCGGTAGCTGTGGGACCACACCGTGCCGCTTATGTGGAATAAATAAGTAAAAAAGAAAGACACATACCACCCACTGGACATGAGCCCGCGCCTTCCAAATGCTCTGATTGCCAGTCAGCAACTTTACCACTGAGCTACAGAGCAGGGAAGCTGCCTCATATCAGGAAGGACGTGGAAGTATTACAAAAAAAAATAAAATTAAATCACACACCATATAAAAACAACCCATTTATTAAGCAAGCAAAACAAATATGATCTGTTTGATCCTCTGGTGAGGACCAGACAGTCCATGAAATGACATGAATGAGAAGCAGTGAGCTCTGATCATGTCCACATCTACTGGTCCGGTGCGTCCAGTCAGCTGTGCATGTGTTCTATCCAACACGTGTCTTGTGGACGGTGCACCACAGCACAGACACCACATCATGTGGAACAGAGCTCACGTGGGTGACGTGACTGTCAGATCACCTGCTCCATGTTCTGATCTGATGGTCCGTTTCATCCTGGGGGGCTGTCAGTGTCTGCTCCGTGCATACGCTCTCTTGCTGCAGCTTGTCACCACCATGGAAATATATGTTTTTATTTATGTCCGTGGAAGTACAGCAAACAAACACAGGTGCCTCACAGTGGACAGTTGTTAGTCTATGTCTGTCCAAACACAGTAGGTGTTGTCCAGCTGGAATCTCCAGATCCACAGATTCTCACAGCTGCCTCTGTTGGAAGCCACACCTGTCAGTGAAGCATGCACACACCCACGTGTCAGTATGTGTGTTTGCAAAGTCACACTCATTGGAAACTTAAACAAATTTCACTGCGAGTACGACAGTGGTTGTCTGCAGTCTGCTGTCATGCCAAGAGTGCGACTGGCCACACATTTTCTAAGTGCCATGTGAGTGGTGTTAGATGTTCATGTGTGTCACCTGGAATTTGGCTGACACCTGCTGCGAGCAGGTGCAATGGGTTCGCACAGCACACGCTCTGTCTTTCAGCTGCTGGTGTGCACAAATAGTTGTAGCAACAGGTGTACGAGGCGTTACAGGCAGACGACTTTTCCACGTTTTGCATGAAATTCCTGCTTCGTGCTTACGATGACCAAACTTCACACTATGTGTGAAGGGGCCCTAATGGGAGTTTTCTGGTTCGATAAAACACACACACACACACACATATATACACACACACACACACACACACACACACACACCACTCGTGAGATTCAAACCCGCCAAGCTCTGAATAGCAGACAGGAGTCTCACCGCTGCGCCACAGTCACAGTTGGATAACAGAGGCATAACATGCCTATAATCAATAAGAAGGGCAATCTATTTGATTAAAAAATGAACCAAATGAAACAATGTATAAAAGAGGAACTTAATTTATGAGATATTTTCTTGCTTAACCCCCAA